>NC_052157.1:71748084-71934048 GCF_902713615.1 Scyliorhinus canicula
GCCTTTATATGCCCCGTAGTATACTGCCTGATCTCCCAGCGCTTGCACGATTGAAGTGCTGGTATTGACATGCCAAGAAATGGAAGAAATTCGTGAGCCCGTGTGATCCACCAGGAAATACACAGTGGTCCCGGGAGCGCTGTCAATTATATTTTCGAGCGCAGTAAGAGTTGAGGTCAGTTCTGTAAAGGAGTAAACAGAAGAGGATTATCAATTGCATCGTTTCCAAGTGTGGAATATTCAGATTTAAACTCAGAGTAAACAAGCCCAGAGTTGGGCGCCACGGTTGCCTCACAGTGTCAGGGACCCGAGCTCGATTCCAGCCTGTGTGCAGTTTGCACTTTCCCTTCTGCCCAGTCCTAAAATGGGCAGGTTAGAGGCGATTGCGGGGGAGTGGGTTTAGGCAGATTCGATGGGCCGAATGGCCTCCTTCGCACTACAGGGATTCGATGATAAGGCCTGAATCTCAACATTCGACAGTGTGACACTTCTCATTGCGATTGAAAACACACTCTTAGCCATAACTCACCCAGGCTGCCCAACAGGACTAACAGGGAAGCGAGAATGGCCATGACTGCTACAACCTCACAGCCAGAGAGCAGGAACAACGCAAATCTCTGACGTTCTGTATAGTCAGGGTCAAAGGTCCGAGTTATTGCGCTGAGGTTCTACTGGTGAGGAAATATTTTATTAACATGAGGCAATAAACTAGCTGTTTTTGATCCTTGCTTGCTGATGATGTTATTTATTTTCTTGTTCCGCAAGGTACTTCCAAACACGGAGGGGGTGGGAGGGAGAGATAGCTCTGGCCTCTTCACGCCTGGTGCCAGCCACTGTATCAGTCTGAAATGAAGATAGGCAAATCACAGATTGTTTCGGAGTCAACGCTGATTTCGCTTAAATACGGAACAGACAAAATGTATCGAGGTAGACTCCTGTGTCGCCCTCACTCCTCCGGACTACACTGCAGAGGAAACAGCTTGCATTTGTGTGGTGAATTATAAACACTAGTAATTCACCAGTATACTGTGTTGCATTATGCCATGCCATTAACCCTGTGGGCTCCACCTATGGGCCATTGTGTGGCTTCACCTACAGGGGGAGATGTGGAGCATCTACGGGTTCCACCCATGGCTCCACCCCTTACAGGAAGTATAAGAGCAGCTGACCTGCGGGACCGCCTTCAGTATTGTACCAGTCGCAGGCAGGCAAAGTTGTAAGCTGATTAAAACCACTGTTTACTTCGACTCGAGTCTCCGAGTGAATTGATGGTCGCATCAATTTGTATGGCGCCATTCATCATGTCAGCACGGCCCGAAGCCAAACTTTCTTTTTTAAGTTCCATAGTCATATAAGGTAAAAGAAACTGAGCTTAAAAAAAAAACTGATGCTGTGTTAGGGTTCACTTGAGCAATATGCATATTTTACATGCACGATTCAGTCTGGTCTATAGATGCAGCTCCATTTTTATTCCTGTAGGTGCCTGACCAGGAATCACTCTCAAGTTGGCCAAGTTTAGAAGGATCTGCAGCTTGATACTCAGCATGTTTGCAGGCTTGAACCCGGAGTTGGAAGCGCAACCTAAGACGCGACAATGCCAGCTGTGAGTCCACTCATCTTCCCCTCAAAGACCAGGGAGAGAGCATGGACCTGATAATCCACGCAGAGACGACCAGAGTCGGATAGCCACTCCGTTCCTTGCTACCCGCATCCCCTGCGTTACAGCAGTGGCTACACATCCAAAGTGCTTCATTTACGTAAAACTCTGTGGGGCACCAAGTCAGTCATGAGCAGCCTCTGCTTAAATGCCAGTCTTCTTTTGCGTCCACTTCTGTCCTTTATAATCTGGCGTCAAATCCTGTTCACACATCCCCCATCTGATGGTGAAATTACAATGGCTCCTGATTATGCAGCGCTGCCATTTTTAACATTTCCATCCGTATTTTAAGTCCCTCCATCTTCATATCACCGCGACCACCTCCAGCGGAACAACCCTCTGAGATATCTGCACTCATTTAATTCTAAATTCCTAAGCATTTTTGAGTGGTGGCAATGCCTTCGGCTGCCGTAGCCCTAAACTCTGGTATTCCCCCGCTAATGCACGGTAGCATTGTGGATAGCACAATCGCTTCATAGCTCCAGGGTCCCAGGTTCGATTCCGGCTTGGGTCACTGTCTGTGCGGAGTCTGCACATCCTCCCCGTGTGTGCGTGGGTTTCCTCCGGGTGCTCCGGTTTCCTCCCACATTCCAAAGATGTGCAGGTTAGGTGGATTGGCCATGATAAATTGCCCTTAGTGTCCAAAATTTCTCTTAGTGTTGGGTGGAGTTGCTGGGTTATGGGGATAGGGTGGAGGTGTTGACCTTGGGTAGGGTGCTCTTTCCAAGAGCCGGTGCAGAATTGATGGGCCGAATGGCCTCCTTCTGCACTGTAAATTCTATGAAAAAAAAAACCTCAGCACTTTCCTTCCTTCTTCTTCCGTTTCAGCTGAGCCTTAAAACTGACTTCTAGCAGCAAGCTTTGGAAAATTCGCTCAAATTGAATGTTTGAAGATTCTTAATCTGAACCAAAAGTTGTTTCAAAATTTTTACTGCTCAGGAAGAGAGTTTTTACAACTCATACATTGTTATTTTCCCCTTAAGTGATGAACTCAATACAAAAAACGGTGTTCCTTTTCAACAATACTCAATTTCTATACTGCCACATAGATGTTAGTTCTGCAGAGACCTGTGACTTTTCCATATGCCGCTCATTGTATCTTCAAACGCCGCTGACAGGGCTACCTACTGTAAGGAACCTCTTTTAAATCCTTGTTAGATCCTTGTGTCCCTTTTAATTACTGCCTTATTGGCTGCTGCAACATTGCAGATTTTGGTTTAAACTACAGACTTTTCAACCCCCAAGCTCCTCGATGAACTGGGCCAAAGGCCTAGGCCTCTATGCAGTGCTGTGTAGTGACCCATAATGTCATTTTGATGGAATTGACTAGCAGCCAATCAATTCTTCTGGAATTCTGGACATACTCTATTGTTGATTGCGATTAGTGGAGCACCACTGAGATTTCTGGAGAGAAGACGAGCCAGCTCCATTTTAATCCAGTACTGCATAAAGCTTACGAACATAGGAAATTGGAGACGTAGGCAGTTCAACTCTTCAAGCCGGCTCTGCCATTCAATCATATCATGGCTGATCTCTTCCTGGTCTCAAATTCACCTTTCTGCTTGTTCCCCATTTCCCTTAGAAAGATCAGGTACAGCTCAAACTGGCGTATTTTAAACACTCTCCAGCCAGGACTTTGAAGGATTAACTCCTAAGTTAAATGATGCAATCGTTCTTTCCAGCCAGGCATGCATAAGTTTGGTACTCTGTGAGAAAGGTTGGGGAAAGCCCTTGCTGATATCTTTCTCCTTAGAACCCAAAAAAGGTTTTGAAGACCAGGCCTGGTGGTGTCCATGTGGTGTTTGCACATTCTTCCCGTGTCTGTATGGGTCTTACCCCCAAAGCCCAAAGATGTACAGGGTAAGTGTCTAAACCGCAACTGGAAACCCTGCACAAAGGCCAGTCAAGCAGCTGAAAGCAGAGTGGAGAGTGAACTTGCTGCAAACTCTCAGATAGAGAATTCTAGTACTATTCCAGTGAGACTGACAGTCAATCTGGTGGAGGCAGTACACGTGAAGGTGACTCTCCAGAGGAATTTCTGCAGCCCGTGAGGTCTTGTTGGAGGTAGATTATATAATATCAAAGCAACTGATGATTTAAAGATTGCCCAGTACAAAGTCAACCATCTTCATCAAAGACCCATCTCATCCCTTTTATTCCTTGTTATTTCCGATCTTTTCTGACCCCCACCATGTGTCTTGCATGTGTCTGGGAGGAGGATGGTACAGGGTTATAGGAACAATTAGAATAGCAGATCATTGTTCTATTATTAACATTACGTTATGTTAATCTCTTCTCTGTTAGAAATAAACTGTTTTTTTAACATTTTATTTAGAAATCTGGTGCCTGTAAGTCATTGGAACAGACGAGCATCAAAGATCTCAGGAAAACATACAAATGTTATTTTTTTTATTGCTATTTATTTTAATTAGGGTGTAATTTAGCATGGCCAATCCACTTACCCTGTACATCTTTGGGCTTTGGGGGTAAGACCCATACAGACACGGGAAGAATGTGCAAACACCACATGGACAGTGACCTGGGGCCAGGATTGAACAGAGTACTTCAGCACCGGGAGGCAACAGTGCTCCCCACTGTGCCCAGAAAACATACAAAGTATTAGTTAATACACTTATGTTGGGACCCTGGGGCTGGAATTGACTGTGCAGTAGCCCGGGGTGTTCTGACATAAATTGGGGGCTCGTCCAGGATCTAGAGCATTTGACGATGTTAGCGTGTAAATTATAAAGAAACATTAGGTTTGTAATAATATAACAGGATGGATACGGAAGCTACTCAGCATTTCTCCAAGTGGAGATGTGACTCTGGTTTGCTTATTAGGGATACACAAAGCTAACTTGACGAGTTGGTAGGTGAATTACAAATGGTGGTACAAGCTCAAGCTGCAAATGTGGAGGCGATTGATGCAACGGAGTAAAGTATTTATTTCCCATCCTTAACTGCCCTTTGAAAAGGTGGTGGTGAGCTGCTTTCTTAAACCAGTGCAGTCGTTGAGGTCCAGGTACAAACACAATGCTGTTAGGGAGGGATTTTCACCAAAGCAGGGTAGTTAATGGCTTGCAGGGAAATCTTCAGATGGTGGGGCTCCCAGGCATCTGCTGCCCTTGTCCTTCTATGTGGTAATTGCCGTGGTTTGGAAGACGATGCCGAAAGATCATTCGTTGGTTCCTGCAGTGGACCTTGCAGATGGTGCGCAAGACTGTCACTGGTAGTCAGTGATGGAGGGAGGGAGTGTTTGTGGAAAATATAGCAATCAAGCTATATTGAAACTGAACAAACTAACTTCAAGTTCATACCAAGGGAAAATCTGACACATGTTTAAACATAAAATTTGCAGTTCTGGGTGGATGGTGAAATTTTAAAATTGGCCTTGATCCAGTGACTTGAGATATGATTAGTGGATTTAGAAGACAGCAATTCAAAAATTAAACCACAATGAGTATGAACAGGTGTGTCAAGTTTGCTTCTATGCAGTTAACTTAAAATCCATGCCTGAGCTGTGTAGTGAGATGTAAACACAGAGCAGGTTATTCTGCAATGCCGAAGAGCTGGATTTTCCAATGTAGCCACTTGTAAAAACATGCAGCCTGAGGGATTATTGTCAGGATATGTGTGAAAATGCTTCCGGGAGGCATCTACAGACACCTTCTTATGGCAAAGGAATTTTATTGTTGTTACAGCAATGGCGGGAAGTATGTCTTCATTTAAACTTCGGTGATCGAAATATTCCTTGGATGGGCGCACAAGGGCGGTTCGTTCAGTCAACTGTACATCCTACCAGGAAATCCATTGCATTGAAGTCAACATAGGTCCACAGATCACTGAAAGGGGCAACACGGGTGGAGAAGATAGTCAAGAAAACATGCGGCATGCTTGTCTTCATTGGCTGAGGCATTAAGTATAAGAATTGGCAAGTCATGTTGCAGCTGTATTGAACCTTAGTTAGGCTACACTTGGAGTATAGTGTTCAATTCTGGTCACCACACTTCCAGAAGATTGTGGAGGCTTTAGAGAGGATGCAGAAGAGATTTACCAAGATGTTGCCTGGTATGGAGGGCATTAGCTATGAGGAGAGGTTGAATAAACACGGTTTGTTCTCACTGGAACAACGGAGGTTGAGGGGCGACCTGATAGAGGTCTCCAAAATTATGAGGGGCATAGACAGAATGGATAGTCAGAGGCTTTTTCCCATGGTAGAGGGACGATAGTGACATTTAAGGGGCACCTTGACAAATACATGGATGGGTATAGAGGGATACGGACCCCATAAATGCAGAAAATGTTAGTTTAAACGGGCAGCATGGTCGGCACAGGCTTGGAGGGCCGAAGGGCCTGTTCCTGTGCTGTACTTTTCTTTGTTCTTTGTTCTTTGTTCAATGGAACCAATTTATTGTTTGAAGTTTAACAATCACCGCGCGATGCGCCCGCTTCCCTTCAATGACGAAGCAGCAGGTCTGTCATGGCAGCCCAGCCTCCCACTCGCTTTCCATTCATTGCCTGCAGTGCTGCACATTTCATGTTAGGCCGAAGGTCAAATGTAGTGATACCATTACAGCTGGCGTCAGAATATTGCCCTTTCGGGAGGCAAACCCTCTCAAGTCTTTGGGAGCAAATGTGGTGTGGAACGCGTCACCATTTTACCATGCTCAGTTGATATTTTCGATATTGGCATTTTGAGTTTCATATTTTTCACTGGTTGGTAACAGTTATTATTCCATTCTGGTTCTCAATCTGGATTGAGGGTAAGGGGAATACCTACTGTGTGCCCATTGGCTGAAGTGGAATCTGAAACAGCAGCCTTTTGAAGAGAAATCTTTGGGAAAGTTATACAAGGAACTCATTCACTGCCGATTATTAATGAGGTTGGGAGGACTAAATTCTTAAAGATTCATCTGAATCTAGCCGCGTAGATTGTATCCTGTGAGCATAGGGGCTGCTTTAGCACAGTGGGCTACATAGCTGGCTTGTAATGCCGAACAATGCCAGCAGCGCGTGTTCAATTCCTGTACCAGCCTCCCCGAACATGCGCCGGAATGTGGCGACTGGGGGCTTTTCCCAGCAACTTCATTGAAGCCTACTTGTGACAATAAGTGATTATTATTATTATTTCCACATCTTCTTCAACATGTTATGAAAGAAGAGCAAAGTCACCTTCGCTGCCACACTCTCTATTTGAGTAGAACAGGTGGTCTGTCGAGCTCGTTTCGCAATTCAAACAGGGTATGGTGGATCACTAACCAATAACGTTATTATTCCCATTATCTCCTCGGTCCCTCGATGCATTGGTATCCAGAAATCTATCTGTTTCTGTCTTCAGAATGCTCAATGACTGTGCTTCCACAGTCCGGTCCCTCGATGCATTGGTATCCAGAAATCTATCTGTTTCTGTCTTCAGAATGCTCAATGGCTGTGCTTCCACAGTCCTCTGGGGTGGAGAATTCCACAGATTCACCACTCTCTGAGTGAATATATTCCTCCTCATGCCTGCCTTACATAACCTGTCCCATAGTGTGTTTCACAGCTCGCAACACTATTCATTCTCGTGAGCACTATTTGTTCACCACCTTGGGTGTAACATAACCTGGAGATGAGATCAGACCATAAAGCCATTTCATTGACAAGGATGCCAATTTTTACCTCTTCCGCTCCACCCCTGACTGGATGCATCTGTTGGTGAACCCATCATCCAACCCTTTGTTACGTCTGGACTTGTCCATGCAGCATACTCCTGGCCAGCCGCCTAATACAAACCTGTTTTTCTACATTACAACAGGACCTACACTTCCAATGTACTCCAGCGTCTGTAAAGCCTCCAGTGATCACGAAAAACTACGCAGACATGACTTGCGAATTGGGTTTGGGAGAGGGGTGAATGTGGAATGGGGAATGTATGACTATTGTATGGGGAGCAGGGGGATGGGAAATTGGAGTGCGGAGAGCGGGAGGTTAGGGAGCGGGATGTGGATGATTGGGGTGTTTGGGTGAGAGATTGGGGAGTAGGGAATGGGCTATTGGGGAGTAACAATCGGGAGGTTGGGCAATGGGAGATTGGAGGTTGTGGAGTGGTTTTGGGAAACGTGTGTGTGGGGAGGGAAGGACATAATTGCGGATTAGAAATTGTGGAGTGTTATAGGGAGGGTTGAGGATAAGGGATGGGAGATTTGGGAGTGGGAAAAGGGAGGTTGGTGAATGAGGGAAGGATAGTGAAACTGTTTACACATTTTTTTATCGAAGCTACCTACTGTACACCATGCTCTGAGTGTGGTTAACAGTCATTGCAGCATGATCTGGACAGGTTGGGTGAGTGGGAAAACCAATGGCAGATGCAGTATAATTTGGATAAGTGTGAGGTTATTCATTTTGGAAGCAAAAACAGGAAGGCAGATTACTATCTGAATGGTTGTAAATTGGGAGAGGGGAGTGTGCAGCAGGACCTGGGTGTCCTTGTGCACCATTCGCTGAAGGTCAGCATGCAGATGCAGGAGACGGTAAAGAAGGCAAATGGTATGTTGGCCTTCATTGCAAGAGGTTTCGAGTATAGAAGCAGGGATGTGTTGCTGCAATTATACAGGGCCTTGGTGAGGCCACACTTGGAGCATTATGTGAAGTTTTGGTCTCCTTCTATGAGTAAGGATGTTCTTGCTCTTGAGGGAGTGCAGCGAAGGTTTACCAGGCTGATTCGACAGATGGCGGGAGATGGGGGACCTCATAAAGACTTATAAAATTCTAACATGACTCGACAGTGTAGATGCAGGGAAGATGTTACCAATGATGGGTGTGTCCATAACCATGGGTCACAGTCTGAGGATTCAGCGTGAACCATTTCGGACAGAGATAAGGAGACATTTCTTCACCCAAAGAGTGGTGAGCCTGTGGAGTTCATTACCACAGGAAGTAGTTGATGCTAAAACTTTGAATATATTCAAGAGGTGGCTGGATATAGCACTTGGGGAGAATGGGATCAAAGGCTATGGAGAGAAAGCAGGATCAGGTTATTGAGTTGGATGATCAGCCATGATCGTGATGAATGGCAGAGCAGACTTGAAGGGCCAAAAGGCCTCCTCCTGCTCCTATCTTCTATGTATCTATGTAACCATAACTGGTCGCTGGTTGTTCTACCTGGGCAATATTCAAATCCTCAATAGACACAATAGATAGAAAGGCAAGTTGCAAGATGTATACAAACAGATTGCGGAGATGTTGATAGGTTAAGTAGTTGGGCAAAAAGTTGGCAAATGAAGTATATTATAGGAAAATGTGAAGTTGGTCATTTTGGAAGGAAGATTAAAAGAACAGTTTCATTTAAATGGAAGAAAACTGCAGAAAGCAGTAACACAAAGGGACTTGGGAGTACTTGTGTATGAAACACAGAAAGCTAGCAGACAGGTGCAGCAGGTAATCAGGAAGGCGAATGGAATGTTGGCCGTTATTTCAAGGGGGTTGGAAGATAAGTGTAGGAAGGTCTTGCTGCTTCTGTACAAGGTACTGGTGAAACCACACCCGGAGCACTGTGAGCAGTTCTGGTCCCCTTCTTTTAGGAAAAATAGCATTTTGTTGGAGGCAATTCAGTGAAGATTCACAGGTGTGATCCCCTGCATGGAGCAATTGTCTAATGAGCAAAGGTTAAACAGGTCGGCACTCTACTCGTCGGAATTTTCAAAAAATGAGGTGTGATCTCACTGAAACATGGGATTTTTAAGCTGCTTGACATGGTAAATGATGAGAAAATGTTTCCCCTCATGTGAGAGTCTAGGACCAGAGTGCATAGTCTCAGAATAAAAGGGTGTCAATTTAAGGCTGAGGTGAGGAGGAATTTTTTCTCAGAAAGGATTGTGTCTTTGGAACTCCTTGCCACAGAGAGCTGTGGAGGCAGAGTCCTTGTGTATACTTAACGTGGAGATAGATAGATTGTTGATAAGTAAGGGAATCAAGCATTATACAGAAAGGCAGGAAAGGGATTTGAAGAATGCCGCAGAAACTGCAATCCTATTGAATGGTGGAGCAGGATCTAGGGTCCTGTTCCCATTTCTTATGGTCTTATATTCTACCTGAGTTTCAAACAGGAACAATAACGTGCATTTATTTCAATGCAACCAATTAGGCACAGGAGTCTATTTTCTTCTTCTTCGGCGATTACTCACTAATGTGTATGATCATCCACCTAAGAAACTCAGTGTCAGTCGTCATGAGATCTGTGGCTTCTTGCATGACTGACATTAAGATGATCCTGGAGTACATCTTCGACTGCACACTTGGCAGGTGTTTCGGGGAGCTGGGCCAGGTCCTTGGATCCTAAATCGCTGGCAATCCTATCTCTTGCTCCTTTTCCAGGCCTCCTCTTGCCGGTTGGCTGTCCTCGAAGAATTGTGCCCCTTTAATTAGGAGGTTCGTCCAATTATGTCTCTTCTGAGCAAATGGTTTCCATGCGTTGATTTTGTTGTTGCATTTCTTGAAGTAAGCTCTCAATGTGTCTTTGAAGTGTTTCCTTTGTCCTCCTTATGTTTGAAAGTATTCGTTGAGCTGAACAAAGAAGATTTTCTTTTGCAGTTGGAACTTTGACATGCTAAGCACATGGCTGGCTTAGAAGAGTTGGCTTTGGGTCATTATGGCCTCAGTGTTGGTGCTCTTGTCTGTTTCAAGGACACTGTTGTAAGTACACCTTTCCTCCTGGAGAATCTTTCTCAGAGAGCGTTGATACCTATTCCGGGCTTTGAAGTGGTGTATGTACATAGTCCCAGTTTCTGAGCATACAGTTGAGTTGGGAGCACCACTGTCTTGTACAAAAGGACCTTGGTGCCAGGACGGATGTTGCAGTCATCAAAGGGTCTCATTCATAGGCATCTGAAAGATGGGTTTGCAGATTGGATACATTGTTGGATCTCCAAATTAATGTCAGTATAAAGAGAGATGACTCCCCAGGTATGGGAAATGTTCCACATTTGGGAGGGTTTCTCCATTGATCTTCATAGAGGGAGAGACCGGACCTTGCCTTGGGACAGGTTAATAAAGGGGTTTAATACTCCTTTCTCAGAGAGTGGAGATGGCAATGTAATCCACATACTGAAGCTCCACAATTGATGTCAATGCAATTTTCTTCTTTGATTTCAACCAGTTGAGGTTGAAAAGTTTTTCATCCATCCTGTAGGTGATCTCCACTCCACTGGGAAGATTGTTCTTGCAAGGTGAAGAATGGTGGAGATGAAGATGGAGAAAAGGTTGGGGTTGATGCCATATCCTTGCTCGACTCCAGTCTTGAGCTTTAAAGTTTCTGTCTTTTTCCATCGGTGAGGACTGTGGTGGCCGACATCTTGTCATGGAGGAGTCAGAAGATACTGATGAATTTCTCTGGATAGCCAGCTTTTGAAACGATCTTCCAAAGCACTTCACATTTGACTGAGTCAAAAGCCTTGATCAGAGCGATATTTCTTATGTTCTTATGGTCTAACTGACTCTCAAACAGGAACTATGACATGGCTTTATTTCAATGACACCAATTCGGTGCATGCACAGTCCATTTTTAACCTTGGAATTTCGACAAGCATTGAAGCCAGTGAGGTTTGATGGATTTTTTCAGGTATGGGTGCTAAGAGTTATAGATCGAAGATGGGTAGAAACCCAACGAATATGAGGCATTTGAATTGCAGTTGAAGGAGTTCCTCCTGAACATATGAACTTTGTATGCAAAAAGAAAGAGGCAATTAATTTGATTTTGTGTTTCAGTGTTATCTTGTGGCAATCGGGTCAATGAGCTGGTTGCAATTGGGGTCGATGTGATTTTTGCAATGGGGTTTGTGTGCTGGGTGCGATTGGTGTTGATGTTGTGGTGATTGTAGATCTGAGTAGATGCAATACAACTGAGCAAGCACTAGAGGGAGCACGGGAGAGCTATAAATACACAGGGACAGGAAGTGAGGATACACTTCACGGAAGGGAGAACTGGTAGCAGGACACAGACACAGGCAGGCAGCATTTGAGGTAGCCGTCAGTTAAACTCTGAAGACAGAACAAATTCACAATAAAGCATCTTCTTGAACTTTGAGACTACGAGCTTTATTGAGACACGAGGAACAACACAGATGTAACTGTTGCAGTTTGGGTCGATGTGCCATTGGCAATCGGGTCAATGTGCTGGTTACAATTGGGGTCGATGTGCTAAATGCAGTCAGGATTGATGTGCTGTTTGCAATGGAGTAGATGTGCTGTTTGCAATTTGTATCAATGTGCTGGTTGGGATTGGTGTTAGTATGCTGGTTACAATCGGGTTTATGTGCTGAATGCTATCGGGATTTATGTGTTGGTTACAATTGGCATCAATGTGCCGGCTGCAATGTGGGTCGATGTGATGGTTGCCATTGATGTCGATGTGCTGGTTACAATCTGGGGTGCTGTGCTGGTTGCAATGGGTGTTGATCTGTTTGCCACAATTGGGGTTGATGTGCTGGTGGCAATTGATGTTAATGTGCTGCTTGCAATCTGGGTCAATGTACTTGTAGCGATTCATATCGATGTGCTGTTTGCAGTTGGGGTCAATGTGCTGGTTGCAATTGGTGTCAATGAACTGGTTGAAAGCAGAGGTAATGTAGGCATTACAACTGGTTTCAAAGTACTTCTTGCCGGTGCCTGTTTGGGTACACGGGGAGAATTCAGAATGTCCAAATTACCTAACAGCATGTCTTTTGGGACCTTTGGGAGGAAACCGGAGCGCCTGGAGGAAACCCATGCAGACACAGGGAGAACGTGCAGATTCTGCACAGACAGTGACTCAAGTCAGGAATTGAACCTGGGACCCTGGTGCTGTGAAACAACAGTGCTAACCACTGAGCTGCCATGCCGCCCTACTGTGTCAAGGTACTCGTTGCAATCAGTGTCAATGGACTGCTTATAATCGGGGTCGATCTACTTGTTGCAATTGATGTCGATGTGCTGGTTGCAATTCGTGTCAATGTGCTGGTTTCAATTGATGTTGATGTGCCGGTTTCAATTGATATTGATGTGCTGGTTTCAATTGATGTTGATGTGCTGGTTACAATTGGTGTTGATGTGCTGGTTCCAATTGGTGTTGATGTGCTGGTTTCAATTGATGTTGGTGTGCTGGTTTCAGTTGATGTTGATGTGCTGGTTTCAATTGATGGTGATGTGCTGGTTTCAGTTGATGTTGATGTGCTGGTTTCAATTGATGTTGATGTGCTGGTTTCAGTTGATGTTGATGTGCTGGTTTCAATTGATGTTGATGTGCTGGTTTCAGTTGATGTTGATGTGCTGGTTTCAATTGATGTTGATGTGCTGGTTTCAATTGATGTTGATGTGCTGGTTACAATTGGTGTTGATGTGCTGGTTACAATTGATGTTGATGTGCTGGTTTCAATTGATGTTGATGTGCTGGTTTCAGTTGATGTTGATGTGCTGGTTTCAATTGATGTTGATATGCTGGTTTCAATTGATGTTGATGTGCTGGTTACAATTGGTGTTGATGTGCTGGTTACAATTGATGTTGATGTGCCGGTTTCAATTGATGTTGATGTGCTGGTTTCAGTTGATGTTGATGTGCTGGTTTCAATTGATGTTGATGTGCTGGTTTCAATTGATGTTGATGTGTTGGTTACAATTGGTGTTGATGTGCTGGTTTCAGTTGATGTTGATGTGCTGGTTTCAGTTGATGTTGATGTGTTGGTTACAATTGGTGTTGATGTGCTGGTTTCAGTTGATGTTGATGTGCTGGTTTCAGTTGATGTTGATGTGCTGGTTTCAGTTGATGTTGATGTGCTGGTTTCAATTGATGTCGATGTACTGGTTTCAATTGATGTCAATGTGCTGGTTACAATTGGTGTCGGGGGTGGGGGGGTTGCTGGGGGGGGCTGGAGGGCGGTGGTGGTGGTGGTGGTGGTGGGAGGGGTGGGAGGGGTAGGGGAGGCAGGGGACCAGTGGATGCACTGTGAGAGGGCTATGATCCCCTCCCCGTGCTCCGACCGTCCCCAGCACCCCCACCCCTGGAAACGACGTGACCGTGTGATGGACTGGCCAGCTCACCAGGATCACCCAGGTGGAAGATGCTACAGTGGGCAGGGGTCAGACGTTGTCATACGATGTGGAGCACCAGAGCTCATCGCAGAGTGGAATGTCATTATCCTCCATCCCATGGACCAGACCCGCTGTTACTGCCAATCCAAGGCCCCCATCCTGAAGCGCCAAAGGTATAAATAATGAAGGGGTGTGCAAGTGGGCGGTGTGGCAGTCTGGGAAGTGAGGACTATGGATCTGGGATGTGGTGTCCGTGCCCCTGGCCAGTACACCCCCCCTCTTAGTCGGTGAACCTGGAGGTGATCAGAGAACCGCTGCGTGTTGGCCCTAGTGATAACGTAGTGCAGCCTCCCCTGCCTGCCCGGGCCCCATCGCCTGCTCATCGCCCCCTTCCCCTGCATCCTCCTCGTCAGGCAAGGCCTGTCCTTCCTCCTTATCCTCCTCCTCCAGCACATTGCCCCTCTGCTGCATGATGTTGGGGAGGATGCAGCAGGCCGCCACCATGCGGGTGACCCTCTCAGCCTCGTGCTGGAGGGCCCCTCCTGCCAACTGAAGCACATCATTAGGATGCCGATAACTGCTCAATCACACTCCTGGTCACTGTGTGGGCATTGTTGTAGCGGGTATCCGCCTCGGTCTGTGGCCTCCGGACAGGTGTCATCAGCCATGGCCACAGTGAGTAACCCCTGTCGCCCAGGAGCCAACCCCTCAGTCAGGTGTCCCTCCAACATGTCAGAGACAGCTGAGTGTGCCAGGATGAAGGAATCGTGCACACTGCCCGGGTATCAGGTGCAGAGGTGTACGATGCGCAGCTGATGGTCACAGATCACCTGGATGTTCATTGGTGTTCAATTCGGTTTGTGTAGAGTGGCCTGTTGTCCTCATGTTGCCGGTAGGGCGACATGCATCCCTTTTATCACCCCCTGGACCCACGGCATCCTGGCAAAGACAGCGAAACCCGCTGCCCGGGCGTCCTGCTGGGCTCGTTTCCCATGGAAATGGATATACTGCTCCACCTGAGCATAGAGGGCCCCCGTGACGGCATGGATGCACCTGTGCTCTGAGGTCTGTGAGATCTCGGACAGGTGCCCACCCAGCGACTGGAAGGACCCCGTTGCATCGAGGTTCAAGGCCACCATCACCTTGATGGTCACTAGGAGCGGGTGTGCTTCCCCATACCCCCACGGTGCCAGGTGTGCCATAATCTGGCAGATGTGTCGCACTGTGTCTCTGCTGAACCGGAGTCTCCGACAGCATGCCCGGTCCAGCAGGTCCACGAATGAAAGGTGGTGCTGGTACAAACGACACCTCATGTAGCTCCCCCTTGAGCGGCCGGCCCTCCAGCCTGTGTGGCTGCCACCTGCCCCCCTGCAGTCCGTTCCTCTGCAGCCTGGTCCTCTGCAACCCATTCCCCTGCAGCCTGTTCCTCTGCAGCCCATTCCTCTGCTGGTCACTTTGCTGCTGCCTGCTCCGCTACTGCAGTTTCCCCCTCCTCTCTGACCGGTTCCCATTCATGCAGCTGCAGGGAATCTTGCAGAGCTGGAAGCATCGCCAAGGTGCCACCATTGCTGGTATAATGCCAAACGCCATTGTCTGCAGGGGTTGAAAGGCCAACATGTTAGCATGGCGCATTATCCTGTACCCAACCGGGTTTGATGGTCTACACGTTGACCCCAGTTGGCAGTGTGGGCTCTGGCCCCGCATGTCCCTCCCCAACTCCCTCACCCCTGCCCCGTCGGTGGCCGACACTGTTGGTGCCGTCGGTCCTGGTGCCCCTCCCTGCTGACAGGGCTACCATTGGCTGGCACTGCCCTCACTGGGAGCTGCCGTGGGTGTGGCCCTGGCTGGTCCGCCGGTGGGTGGCGGCCGGTTGGCCGGGGTGTTGGGGGCTGAGGGGGATGCGCTGTAGCGGGGGTATGCGGTGCGGGGATGGGCACATCCATACGGCCGGTGTCACTGTGTCGTACCGGGGGGCTGGGAATTCTACATTTAAGATGCTGATGGGTTTGCTCCACTGTTTCCTGTCGGGGTCATACTAATTTGCAGCGAGTGGGATATGGGGCAGAGATACAGTAAGGGGTGGTGCACAGCCAAATATGAAATAAAAGATCTATTCATTGTGGAAGGCAAAGCAAAAATGGACATTGTTATAACCTGCCCAGATCCATTAGCGAGGGACAATTGTACTTGAGAAACATGAGCTCCCTAATGAGAGGGAGTGGGACAATCATTAGCAGTCCAGCTGTATAAATAGAGCTGGCCAGTGTGGTACCGGACAGAGAGGGAACCAGGAGTAAATTACTGGCCTTGTGTACATATTCTTGGAAACAAAGTTACTTTCTGCCTGACTCTACAAACTGGTAAACTAGTGCTTTTTTCATAGAATTTACAGTGCAGAAGGAGGCCATTCGGCCCATCGATTGTTCGTGGCACTCACAAAAGACATGTTAAGGCACGAGGGAATATGACACGCCTGGATGGTATTTATTTTAACGTAAGAAATCTTGACTGTGAGGCGAATGAATTGAGGGCATTGACCAACAGATGCTTGCATGATAATATTAATGCAACAGAGACATGGTTAGGTGGGGTGGGGTGGGGTGGGGCTATGTGGCAGGACTGGCAGTTCTGTATTCTGGGGGAAAGAATCTTTAGGCCAGTCAGGGTGTGTAAAGGAGGAACTTTGCCTTGAGTGTACAACAGGCTCCGAAACATTTAGTCAGCGGTAGTCCGACAGATATGGCAAATTCAAGATAGGTGTAAAAATAATAGGGTAATAATAGTGGGGGATTACAACTTCCCCAATATCTGTTTAAATGTATGTTTATTGACGTTTTCAAGTTTTTACAAATTTCGGAACAAAACAAGAAATCAGAGAAAAAGCCATAGGTATTAATGTATAGCAGGTACAGCCTATTATATAAGGAACTGCAAACATAGGAGCAAACAAGCGACAATGAGTTAGCGACAATATTCCCAACGTGTTCCTCTCACCGACATACCTGTTCTGCACCAAAGTAGGATACAGTCAACAGCAGAGAGATACATCATTTGAACGGAAATAACAGAAGGAGAAGAGCAGAATTAAGGAGGAATTATATTTGTACCCCACAATGCAATCCAAATCCCATTCAGGCCCAGCATGAACAGACAGCCATTAAAACAGGACAAAGCTGCTAAAAAGGGACAGGCAGTCACACGCCGAAGAAAATCTCAGACATCAGACCCAGAGCCTCCAATAGAAAATTAAGAAATGAATAAAGACCCGAGCTAACAGACCCCACCCACCGATTCGAAGTCCCAAGGGGGGAAAGATAACCAGACCATCAGGCAAACAACACCAGCTAAGGGGAACAAGAGGCTAACATTGGGGCCTGAGGATGAAGTCAGGATATCCTTCGGCCCCAGCTGGAGAAGGGGAACTCCATCCCACCGAACAGGGGGCCGACAGGGCATCCTTGGAGGGAGGAGTGTGGAAGGAAGAGATAGCCCACCCCCCCAGAACCAGGGAAAACACCCCAACAACCAGGATCACCCAAGAAAAAGGCCAGGCGTACCAGAGGACAAACGAAACGGGCCGACGCCTAACCAACCACAGCACTGAGACCAGGCATATTCACAGAATCCCTCAGTGAACTTCACCTCAGGCACTTCATGGTAAAATCAAATGCAAGGTGAGGGACACAAAGGAAATATCGTCTCTGGGGTCTCTCAGAAAGATGAAAAAAGGTGGAGCAGTTGAGCAATAACCACCGGAACTAATCAATCGGATAACAAGATTTCTTGAGCCACCGCTGGATGCACTCCAATGAGGACATGAGTCAGCCATCTAAACCGCAAAGGGACTTCACCCCCCCCCCCCCACCCCCCCCCCCCCCCCCCCCCCCCACCCCCCCCCCCCCCCCCCCCCAGGGAAAGGAAACAGGATGAATTAAAGCACAGCGCATGATCCATGCCAAAATCATCACAAGACCCGGGTACCACACCCAGTCTCTCCAGGCTCACATCCCGGGTGCCCTCACAGAGTGCACCCCCTGCTCCTTGAGGATAACAGAATACTGACTAAGGCACTAACTCCCTCACAGAGGGCACCCCCTGCTCCTTGAGGATAACAGAATACTGACTAAGGCACTAACTCCCTCACAGAGGGCACCCCCTGCTCCTTGAGAATAACAGAATACTGACTAAGGCACCAGCTCCCTCAGGGAGTGCACCCCCTGCTCCTTGAGAATAACAGAATACTGACTAAGGCACCAGCCCCCTCACAGAATGCACCCCTGCTCCTTGAGAATAACAGAATACTGACTAAGGCACCAGCTCCCTCACAGAATGCACCCCCTGCTCCTTGAGAATAACAGAATACTGACTAATGCACCAGCTCCCTCACAGAATGCACCCCCTGCTCCTTGAGGATAACAGAATACTGACGAAGGCACTAACTCCTTCACAGAGGGCACCCCCTGCTCCTTGAGGATAACAGAATACTGACTAAGGCACCAACTCCCTCACAGAATGCACCCCCTGCTCCTTGAGAATAACAGAATACTGACTAAGGCACTAACTCCTTCACAGAGGGCACCCCCTGCTCCTTGAGAATAACAGAATACTGACCAATGCACCAACTCCCTCACAGAATGCACCCCCTGCTCCTTGAGAATAACAGAATACTGACTAAGGCACCAGCTCCCTCACAGAGGGCACCCCCTGCTCATTGAGGATAACAGAATACTGACTAAGGCACCAGCTCCCTCACAGAGGGCACCCCCTGCTCCTTGAGAATAACAGAATACTGACTAAGGCACCAACTCCCTCAGGGAGTGCACTCCCTGCTCCTTGAGAATAACAGAATACTGACCAATGCACCAACTCCCTCACAGAATGCACCCCCTGCTCCTTGAGAATAACAGAATACTGACTAAGGCACCAACTCCCTCACAGAATGCACCCCCTGCTCCTTGAGAATAACAGAATACTGACTAAGGCACCAGCTCCCTCACAGAGGGCACCCCCTGCTCATTGAGGATAACAGAATACTGACTAAGGCACCAGCTCCCTCACAGAGGGCACCCCCTGCTCCTTGAGAATAACAGAATACTGACTAAGGCACCAACTCCCTCAGGGAGTGCACCCCCTGCTCCTTGAGAATAACAGAATACTGACTAAGGCACCAGCTCCTTCAGGGAGTGCACCCCCTGCTCCTTGAGAATAACAGAATACTGACTAAGGCACCAGCTCCCTCACAGAGGGCACCCCCTGCTCCTTGAGAATAACAGAATACTGACTAAGGCACCAACTCCCTCACAGAGGGCACCCCCTGCTCCTTAAGGATAACAGAATACTGACTAAGGCACCAACTCCCTCACAGAATGCACCCCCTGCTCCATGAGAATAACAGAATACTGACTAAGGCACTAACTCCCTCAGGGAATGCACCCCCTGCTCCTTGAGAATAACAGAATACTGACTAAGGCACCAGCTCAGGCCTCGTCCAGCGTTGTCTGAAAATGAAACTCGGGAGAACGTGAGTCCAGGACATTCCTCGTAGCGCCAATCCTTACAACCCTGGTTGGGACTGGTTTTTACCAAACCAGCCCCAACACAGGGCAAGGCAAATCTCTCACCTTTGCAAATATAAGGAGGGATTCAAACTGTCCATGGCCAGGAGGGGACACCCAAAAATTGGTTCCAAACCGACTGCATATGCCATTGGATGCTCCCCAATATTCTGCTGGCATTGAAGCCTTTTACTGGATCCTCTCTATCGTACCCCGTTTCTGTTAAACTAGCTGCCTTCATTTCTATTGAGGCTCCCCCAGCCATGACTTAGGGGTCGCGAAGTGTGGAACGGATTGCGGCGCTTCGACATAATAAGTTTTAACTCCTCTACTTCGTCAAAGCCATTTAAAATTTGATTTTTGGCCTGCGCTTTCAAAGAATGAGTTTGCATTCATGGTGTGTTCGAACACTCCAATTGCCTTGTCAATGCCGGAGGGTTGTGTCATCGCGTGTGGAGTTACTTAATTAACAATGTTGTTCTGTCAATCCCGTCGGCTTGTGGTGAGCGGCTTCATAGGGATGAGGGGTATGTTTGATGGCTGTAGTCGTCCTGTGGCTCGGAATGGGAATGGCTCTCCCCAGTTGTTGTCAGGTTCAGCCACCACATATTTGCATGTTCCTTCCTCCAAATCCTCCCAATCTACCCCGCATTAATTGTCCCCGGATTTGGTGGTGAATGCACACATTACCCCTTTTAATGTTTATCCTAATTTTAATTTTCCAATCTCATGCAGGTTTTTGGAGTGGTCTGTTGTGTGGGCCCTATTGGCCTTTCCTGCTTTGTGCATGCCTTTCACTGCAGCCTACAGGTCACTGCACTTCTTTTAAAATTCTTCTACCTGTTGCAGCACTGTATTGCTCTCACTGACAGCGTGCTGTGCCTTTTGGTAGGCTTTGTCACACTGAGCTTGGAACTGGTTCATGTGTGGTTAGTGTGGTTCCTCTCTTCCCCTAGGCCTACTCTATTTCTAATTTCTGGATGCGCACTGTAGCACCAATCATATCTTGCTTTAATTATGTTGAATCTTGTTTTAATTGTGTCATCTCCACCTCTCTTCTACAGAGCTGTTCTCGGCAACTGGCAATTATTTATTTATTCTTTCCATAAATTTAGAGTACCCAATTCATTTTTTCCAATTAAGGGGCAATTTAGCATGGCCAATCCACCTAGCCTGCTCATCTTTTTGGGTTGTGGGGGCGAAACCCACGCAAACATGGGGAGAATGTGCAAACTCCACACGGACAGTGACCCAGAGCCGGGATCGAACCTGGGACCTCGGCGCCGTGAGGCGGCAGGGCGAACCCACTGTGCTACCGTACTGCCCCAACTGACAATTATAAATGTCTCACTGAGCTTGGAAGCCCATTTATCTATGTCTTGAAATGAAATGAAAATGAAAATCGCTTATTGTCACGAGTAGGCTTCAAATTAAGTTACTGTGAAAAGCCCCTAGTCGCCACATTCTGGCACCTGTTCGGGGAGGCTGTTACGGGAATCGAACCGTGCTGCTGGCCTGCTTGGTCTTCTTTCAAAGCCAGCAACTTAGCGTTGTGTTAAACAGCCCCTTTATGGTTATGGCTCCAATAATGTTTCCCTTCGGATCCCAGATCTGATATCTGAGTGTCATCCCACTCCACCCACTTGTGCCATTTCTTATTAAGGTAACTGAGGGGGTCTCTTCCCATTTGGCGCGACTGGCTATGCCTATTTTACTTTCTCAAAGGTTCATCGCAGGTGTGTTGGGGTAGGGGTCCTGTTTTCAATAAATTCCCAGAGTTTACGCAACTCCCTTGACTATCCCAGCTCTAAATACGTAGTTTGTGGACCTTGTGTTATAGACATCTGGGGCTGGATTCTCCGCCCCGCCGCACCACTTTTCTGCCCCGCCCCGCCTGCGGGATTCTCCGTTACGCCGGCCGGTCAGTGGAGTTTCCCATTTTGGGGCAGGCCCACGTCGTCGGGAAACCAGCAGGCGCCGGCAAAATGGACAATCACGAGGTGGAGAATCCCCCCCGGTTTATTGGCCCAGTTTACTGGTCGAAATCTCTATTGTCCTTCACTCGCTTAAGACTGGCCTAACGTGGAGCATTTGCCCTCTTAATTCAGGCGCAGAAGGAGTGTTGGATAATACAATGTTGATAGGATCCAATTAAGAGCAACAAGTAACTTGTTATCGAATGCCCACCGAAGTGGTGCCAATGTTGTATCAGTAAAATCTGATACTTCAACCTGTGTATTAACCAAACGTTTTAGCTAGATGTCTTTATTAGTGAGCAAAACAAAGGATGATACATGTATAAAGTCAGAACAATTTTATTGAACAACAATATTTACCCTTAAATTTTTTTTTTTTAAATTTAGATTATCCAATTATTTTTTCCAATTAAGGGGCAATTTAGCGTGGCCAATCCACCTACTCTACACATTTTTGGATTGTGGGGGCGAAACCCACGCAGACACGGGGAGAATATGCAAACTCCACACGGACAGTGACCCAGAGCCGGGATCGAACCTGGGACCTCAGCGCCGTGAGGTGGTTGTGCTAACCACTAGGCCACCGTGCTGCCCGATTTACCCTTAAATTAACCTAAAACCATTTACTAAAGATTTCCAAGATCCATTATACTGCCCCTATTGATGGATTCAGTTAAGTTGTGAGTCTGATTCTCTGCAACTCTCAGGTCCATTGTTGTGAAGGAGGGTCTCATTGGTTGCTTCCTTCCTTCTCTGGTCAGTCTTCTGGATGGTCAAGGTCACCTGCATGTCGAGCCTTCTCTATGATGTGTCTTGATCCCCTCCCTTCTTGCCTTTCCAGAAACTTCTCTGGCTTTCAGACAATGAGGCCTCAGGAAGAACAAAAGCACAAAGAAAAATTACAGCACAGGAACAGGCCCTTCGGCCCTCCAAGCCTGTGCCGATCCAGATCCTCTATCTAAAACTGTCGGCTATTTTCTAAGGATCTGTATCCCTGCCCATTCATGTATCTGTCTAGATACATCTTAAATGACGCTATCGTGCCCGCCTCTACCACCTTCGCCGGCAATGCATTCCAGGCACCCACCACCCTCTGCAAAAGAACTTTCCATTCATATATCTCTTAAACCTTTCCCCTCTCACCTTGGACTCATGATCGCTAGTAATTGAGTCCCCCACTCTGGGAAAAAGCTTCTTGCTATCCACCCTGTCTATACCTCTTATGATTTTGTAGACCTCAATGAGGTCCCCCCTCAACCTCCGTCTTTCTAATGAAAATAATCCTCATCTACTCAACCTCTCTTCATAGCTTGCGCCCTCCATACCAGGCAACATCCTGGTGAACCTCCTCTGCATCTTCTCCAAAGCATCCACATCCTTTTTGTAATGTGGCGACCAGAACTGCACGCAGTATTCCAAATGTGGCCGAAGCAAGTCTTATACAACTGTAACATGACCTGCCAACTCTTGTACTCAATACCCCTTCCGATGAAGGAAAGCATGCCGTATGCCTTCTTGACCACTCTATTGACCTGCGCAGCCACCTTCAGGGTACAATGGACCCGAACACCCAGATCTCTCTGTACATCAATTATCCCCAGGGCTTTTTCATTTACCGTATAGTTCGCTTTTGAATTGGATCTTCCAAAATGCATCACCTCACATTTGCCCGGATTGAACTCCATCTGCCATTTCTCTGCCCAACTCTCCAATCTATATTCTGCTGTATTCTCTGACAGTCCCCTTCACTATCCACCAATCTTAGTGTCATCTGCAAACTTGCTAATCAGACCACCTATACCTTCCTCCAGATCATTTATATCACAAACAACAGTGGTCCGAGAACGGATCCCTGTGGAACACCACTGGTCACAGTTCTCCATTTTGAGAAACTCCCTTCCACTACTACTCTCTGTCTCCTGTTGCCCAGCCAGTTCTTTATCCATCCAGCTAGTACACCCTGGACCCCATGAGATTTCACTTTCTCCATCAGCCTACCATGGGGCACCTTATTAAGTGCCTTACTGAAGTCCATGTATATGACATCTACAGCCCTTCCCTCATCAATCAAGTTTGTCGCTTCGTCAAATAATTCTATTAAGTTGGTAAGACATGACCTTCCCTGCACAAAACCATGTTGCCTATCACTGATAAGCCCATTTTCTTCCAAATGAGAATAGATCCTATCCCTCAGTATCTTCTCCAGCAGCTTCCCTACCACTGACGTCAGGATCACCATTCTATAATTACCTGGATTATCCCTGCTACCCTTCTTAAACAAGGGGACAACATTAAGAATTCTCCAGTCCTCCGGGACCTCACCTGTGTTCAAGGATGCTTCAAAGATATCTGCTAAGGCCCCAGCTATTTCCTCTCTCACTTTCTTCAGTAACTTGGGATAGATCCCATCCAGACCTGGGGACTTGTCACCTTAATGCCTTTTAGAATACCCAACATATCCTCCCTCCTTATGCCAACTTGACCTAGAGTAATCAAACATCTATCCCTAACCTCAACATCCGTCATGTCCCTCTCGGTGAATACCGATGAAAAGTACTCATTAAGAATCTCACCCATTTTCTCTGACTCCACGCATAACTTTCCTCCTTTGTCCTTGAGTGGGCCACCTTTCTCTAGTTACCCTCTTGCTCCTTATATATGAATAAAAGGCTTTGGGATTTTCCTTAACTCTGTTTGCTAAAGATATTTGATGACCCCTTTTAGCCCTCTTGATTCCTCGTTTCAGATTGGTCCTACATTCCCGATATTCTTCCAAAGCTTCGTCTGTCTTCAGTCGCCTAGATCTTATGTATGCTTCCTTTTTCCTCTTAGCTAGTCTCACAATTTCACCTGTCATCCATGGTTCCCTAATCTTGCCATTTCTATCCCTCATTTTCACAGGGACATGTCTGTCCTGCACTCTAATCAACCTCTCTTTAAAAGCCTCCCACATATCAAATGTGGATTTACCTTCAAACAGCTGCTCCCAATCCACAATCCCCAGCTCCTGCCGAATTTTGGTATAGTTGGCCTTCCCCCAATTTAGCACTCTTCCTTTAGGACCACTCTCATCTTTGTCCATGAGTATTCTGAAACTTACGGAATTGTGATCACTATTCCCAAAGTAATCACCGACTGAAACTTCAACCACCTGGCCGGGATCATTCCCCAATACTAGGTCCAGTATGGCCCCTTCCCGAGTTGGATTATTTACATACTGCTCCAGAAAGCTCTCCTGGATGCTCCTTACAAATTCTGCTCCATCTAGACCTCTGACATTAAGTGTATCCCAGTCAATGTTGGGAAAATTAAAATCTCCTACCACCACCAACCTGTTGTTCCTACATCTTTCCATAATCTGTTTACATATTTGTACCTCTATCTTACATTCTCTGTTGGGAGGTCTGTAGTACAACCCCAACATTGTTACCGCACCCTTCCTATTTCTGAGCTCTGCCTATATTGCCTCACTGCTCGAGTCCTCCATAGTGCCCTCCTTCAGCAGGGCTGTGATATCCTCTCTGACTAGTAATGTAACTCCTCCACCCTTTTTACCTCCCTCTCTATCCCGCCTGAGGCATTGATATCCTGGGATATTTAGTTGCCAATCATGCCCTTCCCTCAACCAAGTTTCAGTAATCGCAATAACATCATACTCCCAGGTACTAATCCAAGCCCTAAGTTCATCTGCCTTACCTACTACACTTCTTGCATTAAAACAAATGCACCTCAGATGACCGGTCCCTTTGCGTTCATCATCTGCTCCCAGCCTACTCTTCCCCTTAGTCACGCTGACTTCATAATCTAGTTCCTTACAGGCTTTAGTTACTACCTCCTTACTGTCCACTAACCTCCTCATTTGGTTCCCATCCCCCTGCCACATTAGTTTAAACCCTCCCCAACAGCATTAGCAAAAGCACCCCCAAGGACATTGGTTCCAGTCCGGCCCAGGTGTAAACAGTCCAATTTGTAGTAGTCCCACCTCCCCCAGAACCGGTCCCAATGTCCCAAAAATCTGAACCCCTCCCTCCTACACCATCTCTCAAGCCACACATTCATCCTGCCTATTCTTTCATTTCTACTCTGACTACCATGTGGCACTGGTAGCAATCCTGAGATTACTACCTCTAAGGTCTGACTTTTTAACTTGACTCCTAACTCCCTAAATTCAGCTTGTAGGACCTCATCCTGTTTTTTACCTATATCATTGGTGCATATATGCACTACGACAACTGGCTGTTCACCCATCCCTTCAAAATGTTCTGCAGCCTATCTGAGACATCCCTGACCCATGCAGCTGGGAGGCAACATACCATTCGGGAGTCTCGTTTTCGACCACAGAACCGCCTATCTACTCCCCTTGCAATTGAATCCCCTATGACTATAGCCCTTCCACTCTTTTTCCCACCCTTCTGTACAGCAGAGCCAGCCACGGTGCCATGAACCTGGCTACTACTGCCGTCCCCTGGTGAGCCATCTCCCCCAACAGTAAGCAAAACGGTATCCCTGTTTTGGAGGGAGATGACCGCAGGGGACACCTGCACTGCCTTCCTGCCTTTTCTCTGTCTTTTGGTCACCCATTCCCTTTCTCCCTCAGCAATCCTAATCTGTGGTATGACCAATTCGCTAAACGTGTTATCCACGACCTCCTCAGCATCACGGATGCTCCAAAGTGAGTCCGTCCGCAGCTCCAGGGCCATCATGCGGTCTAACAAGAGCTGGACATACGTCTGCATGCGAAGGAGCCAGGGAAATCAGCCACGTCCCTGAGCTCCCACATTGAGCAAGAGGAGCATAACACGAGTCTGAAATCTCCTGCCATTTTTAATCTTAACTTAGTCCAACTATAATATCAAATAATAGATAAATTAAAAAGGAAAAAAAATCAAAACTTATTACCAATCACACGATTAAAAAAAGCAATAGAAAAACCTTACCTTATCAACACACCTCAGGGAAAAGAAAATCTACTTACCAGTCACCAGCCAATCACTTACCTGCTGGCTGTGATGTCACGGTTCAACTTCTTTCTACTTCTACCTGCCCTCGAGTCTCCCTCTTGATCTTTACTTGGCTGGGATCCTTAGAGTGATTATTATTTTTTGGTTGGAGGAGGAGGTAAGGAGGGAAACACTGAAGAAGTGTTTGGGGTTTAACTGTCACTTGACAACGGCTCCTGCACAAACCACTTTCTGGATACAATGACCGCAATGCGCTGATGCAAATTTTCCCTGCAACAGCCAATCAGCAGCTCCGCTCTGCTGCCCTCTGCTGGATGCTTGCCTTCACTTGAACATGGAAGGTGTCTTGCTCAGGTACACCTTCTGGATACAGTGACCGCAATGCACTAATGCAAAGTTTCCCCGCAACAGCCAATCAGCGGCTCTGCTCTACTGCCCTCTGTTGGATGCTTGTCTTCACTTGTACACGGAAGTTGTCTTGCTCAGATACACCTTCTGGATACAGTGACCGCAATGCACTAATGCAAATTTTCCCCGCAACAGCCAATCAGCCGCTCCGTTCTGCTGTCCTCTGCTGGATGCTTGCCTTCACTTGAAAATGGAAGGTGTCTTGCTCAGGTACACCTTCTGGATACAGTGACCGCAATGCACTGATGCAAATGTTCCCCACAACAGCCAATCAGCGGCTTCGCTCTGCTGCCCTCTGCTGGATCATAGAATTTACAGTCCAGAAGGAGGCCATTCGGCCCATCGAGTCTGCACCAGCTCTTGGAAAGAGCACCCTACCCAAGGTCAACACCTCCACCGTATCCCCATAACCCAGTAACCCCACCCAACACTAAGGGCAATTTTGGACACTAAGGGCAATTTATCATGGCCAACCCTCCTAAACTGCACATCTTTTTACTTGCCTTTGGATCTTTGGATCTTTGAATGCTTGCCTTCACTTGAACTCGGAGGGTCTCTTGCTCAGGTACACCTACTGGGTACAGTGACCTCAATGCACTGATGTAAGTTTTACCCGCAACAGCCAATCAGCGGCTCCCTCTTCTGCCCTCTGCTGGATCCCAACATCCAGTGAATTAGATGATGATAGCTTGACAGGGCCACGGCCCACCCGCAGGTGTCCATCTCTGGTGGTGTTGCTTGCATGTAATCAATGCCGTATAAAGTAATGGCAGGAACTCTGGGTGCCAGAAAACCTGGCTCGATCTGGGCAACCCAAAAAAATCGGTGCATATCAATAAAATCGATGATCTCCTGATGCGTGATTGACAGGGCAGATCCAGACATGTCCTGGCAGTTTGTCCATGTGTTGAGTAGTTGACTTTTGACAAGTCTGAATTCTCACCACCCTGCCTGAGGTTGACTGCAGTTTGATTCAAAATGTCCAATATTATCGGGCTAAAATCCAGGCCCTGCTCGGTGTACCACAACACTCTGCTTTATTTTTGCGGTGATATTGATAAAACCTCATAGATTTACAGGGCATTCTCCAGAAAGGGCCATTGTTAAAGAAAATCTGCGCAGGGGAAGCATCCATTTTCCAGATTGGTCCCTTCAGACAACTCTGGCAACGAAGAATCAGATTTCAGATTTTGATAAATCACAAGCCAAGGCCCCATGTGCTGGCCTTAAGGTGACTGGAATTTCTTGTGATCGTGTGCAGCATTGTATGATTGTATGTACCCAGTTGTTTTTGCATTACTATATGTCTGCATTTTCCAACACTTGGCCCATAGCCTGGATGTTATGACAGTGCAAGGGAACAACAAAATTCCGCTTAAATGTTAAATGTTGTTCACAGCAAATTACACCTGAAAGGTCCAGCATTCTGGTCTCTAAATATTTCGAGAAATAGCAATGGATCATGGCCGTTGTAAGTAATTCTTCCTGATAATTTGTTGGTGGCTTGAATTTCAAAAAGTTCAAATGCCATCAGCAGGCACTACACTTTTTCGACAGTGGAATATTGTTTTTTTTTAATAAACATTTTATTGAGGTATTTTCAGTATAGTAACAACAACAAAATAAACAGCATACATGAAACCGTAAACATAGTGGAAAAGCCATTTACCTCTCATACAGGTCCCTTATTGACCCCCTACTCTAAACTACACACACACACCCCCCCCCCCCCCCGGCCCCCAGTCTCCTGACGATTAATTTCCCGCAAATAAGTCGACGAACGGTTGCCACCTCCGGGTGAACCTGAACAGTGACCCTCTCAAGGCGAACTTGATTTTCTCCAGACAGAGAAAGCTAGCCAGGTCTCCGACTTCGGGGGCTTTGAGTCCCTCCAAGCTATGAGTATCCGTCTCCAGGCTACCAGGGAAGCAAAGGCCAGAACGTCTGCCTCTTTCTCCTCCTGGATTCTCGGGTCTTCTGACACCCTGAAAATGGCCACCTCTGGACTCAGCGCCAACCTTGTTTTTAACACCGTGGACATGACGTCCGGAAACCGCTGCCAAAATCCCCTAAGCGTTGGTCATGTCCAAAACATGTGGACATGGTTCGCCAGTCCTCTCGCACATTTTGCGCACCTGTCCTCCACCCCAAAGAATCTGCTCATCTGGGCCATTGTCATGTGAGCCCGCTTAGCGGTAGGAGCAGGAAGGTTTACACCTATTTATGAAGGAAGACCCGCATCTGCAGATACCTGAATTTGTTTACCCTCGCTAACCCAAACATTTCCTCCAACGCCCTCATACTCGGAAAGCTCCCCTCTACGAACATATCCTCTATCCTCTCAATCCCCGCTCTCTGCCATAACCGGAACCCCCCATCCGTACTCCCTGGGGCAAACCGGTGATTATTACAGATTGGGGCCCAGACTGATGCTCCCACTGCTCCCACATGCCGCCTCCACTGGCCCCAAACTCTCAGGGACGCCACCACCACTGGACTGGTGGAGTACCGCGCTGGCGGAAACGGCAGAGGCGCCGTTACGAACGTTCCCAAACTGGTGCCCTTACATGAAGCCGCCTCCATACGCACCCATGCTGACCCCTCCCCCACCACCCACTTCCTGATCATGGCTATATTCGCCGCCCAGTAATAGTTGCTAAAATTTGGCAGCGCCAGCCCGCCCTCACCCCGACTCCACTCAAGCATTACCTTCCTTACGCGCGGGGTCTTGCCCGCCCATGCGAAGCCCATGATCACTCTGTTGACCTTCTTAAAAAAGGACCGCGGAATAAAGATGGGTAGACACTGAAATACAAATAGGAATCTCGGGAGGACCGTCATTTTCACCGTTTGCACCCTCCCAGCCAGAGACAACAGAAGCACGTCCAATCTCCGAAAATCGTCCTTCATTTGGTCCACCAGCTGGGCCAGATTCAATTTATGCAGCTGGTCCCATTCCCGCTTCCCTCTATTAACCTCAAGAGCAGCTCTCCCAGTCGCCTCTCCTGTCCCCTCACCTGGACCACAAACATCTCACTCTTTTCCATATTGAGCTTCTACCCCGAAAACCAGCCGAATTCCCCTGGAGTCTTCATGATTTCTTCCATCCCCGCTATTGGGTCCGAAACGTACAGAAGCAAGTCATCTGCATAGAGCGAAACCCTATGCTCCAACCCCCCCCCCCCCCCCCCCACCCCCCTCCCCCCACACCTCCCACCTCCGGGCCAGTCCTTTCCAGCCCCTTGAGGCTCTCAGAGCAATTGTCAACAGCTCTATAGCCAGCGCAGTGGGGAGAGGGGGCATCCCTGTCTCGTCCCCCGGTGCAGTCTAAAATAGTCCGATGTTGTCCTATTCGTCCATACACTTGCCACAGGAGCCTGATACAGTAACTTGACCCAGTCAATAAAGCCCCGTCCAAATCCGAACCGTCCCAATATCTCCCACAGATAATCCCATTCTAACCGATCAAAAGCCTTTTCTGCATCCATTGCGACCACTACCTCCACCTCCCTACTTTCCAGTGGCATCATGATCACATTTAACAACCTTCTTACATTGGCCACCAACTGCCTACCCTTAACAAACCCCGTCTGGTCCTCCCCAATAACGTCTGGAACACAATTCTCGATTCTGGAGGACAAGATTTTGGCCAGCAACCTGGCATCTACATTCAACAGGGAGATAGTGGAATATTGTTGTTCACGAATATTTAGCTTCTTTTAAAAACATGCCAGAGGCACTTCAAAGCCGGTATCATCTTTTTGTAACAACAATGCACCAATTCAGGTATCATTCATATATATTAACAATTTCAACTACTTGGCACAATTTTGCGGCATTAAGACTGGTCATCCTCAGCTTGACGTAATTTTTCCTGGCATACGCCACACGATTGTGAAAACCAACGTCGATAGACAGAGAAGCCCAAGAGGAACGCAAATTACAATGATATGGACTTTCTTTAAATCTTTGTCTGTGAAAATAATTGAAATGATTAATGACAGCTTAACTTAAAATTGGAAAGTGCCCAGACATATTTCCCCAAGGGTGATCAATTTAATAGGGGTGTAGAAGTAAAGTGAGAAGTCTGAATGTAGCAGCTGAGGATGTGGTATAACTATGGCAATAATGTAACTAAAAGTTGCTCGGGGTCAACTAAAAAACGATATAGGATTCCTAGTAGTCTTGCTGTAACTATTGAAGAGCAGCAATCAGAATGGGAAGATAATGCTGAACTGAACAATCAAATCATTAGGATGTGACTTAAACAGGCCCATTCACAAATTATCTCACACTATCAATCCTGCACCGTGAGTACTGTCAACAGTTCCCATGGCTTGACACACAATGAGCATATTCAAATGGTGGAAACAGAGCAAAAATGTGCGGACAGAAAGGGGTGGTGGAGGTGTTGGGGGAGCTTGTGTTGAGGAACAAAGAAGACAACAGTGCTGTTCTGAAGTTAATCCAAAAAAACAAATTCAAAATAAATTGGCAAGTGGACAAAGAGGACACGGGCTCAAATTGTTAGCACTGCTGCCTCACGGTGTCGAGGATACAGGTTTGATCCTGGCCCCGGGTCACTGCCCGTATGGATTGAGAGCTTAAACCGGAATTTATTCATAATTTCTCTTTGCATAGAATGGCGTTGCAGAGTGCACACACATCTATATGTCTCTATGTGTTGAGATTTTACATGTCAAAATGTTGCAAAGGATGAGTCTGGCCACACTTCTGTGGAACACTCCAAGTAGCCGGACCATTCCAGAACTCCTGCCCCTATTTGAAAGTTTTTTTTTTAATGTTTCCAACTAAGGGGCAATTTATCGTAGCCAATCTACCTACCCTGCACATCTTTGAGTTAAGAACATAAGAACTAGGAGCAGGAGGAGGCCATCTGGCCCTTTGAGCCTGCTCCGCCATTCAATGAGATCACGGCTGATCTTTTGTGGACTCAGCTCCACTTTTCTGCCCGAACACCATCACACTTTATTCCTTTATTCTTCAAAAACTATCTATCTTTATCTTGAAAACATTTAATGAAGGAGCCTCAACTGCTTCACTGGGCAGGGAATTCCATTGATTCACAACCCCTTGGATGAAGAAGTTCCTTCAAAGGTCAGTCCTAAATCTACTTCTCCTTATTTTGAGGCTATGCCCCTCTAGTTCTGGACTTCATAGCAGAACATTTAGAAAGCAGTGGTAGGATCAGTCAGAGTCAGCACAGATTTATGAAGGGGAAATCATGCTTGTCAAATTTGTTAGAATTCTTTGAAGATGTAACCAGTACAGTTGACAAGGGGAAGCCAGTCGATGTGGTATATTTAGACTTTCAGAAGGTGTTTGATAAAGTCCCGATAAGAGATTATTGTGCAAAATTAAAGCCCATGGAAATATATTGATGTGGATAGAAAATTGGTTGGCAGAGAGGAAACAAAGAGTAGGAATTAATGGGTCCTTTTCAAATTGGCAGGCAGCAACTAGTGGGGTGCCACAGGGATCGGTGCTGGGACCCCAGCTATTCACAATATATATTAATGATTTGGATAAGGGAACAAAATGTAACATCTCAAAGTTTACAGATGATACCAAGTTGGGTGGGAGGGTGAACTTGACGAGGATGCAAGGATCCTACAGCATGATCTGGACAGGTTGGGTGAGTGGGTAAATCAATGGCAGATGCAGTACAATTTGGATAAGTGTGAGGTTATTCACTTTGGAAGCAAGAACAGGAAGTCAGATTACTCCCTGAATGGTTGTAAATTGGGAGAGGGGAGTGTGCAGTGGGACCTGGATGTCCTTGTGCACCAGTCGCTAAAGGTAAGCATGCAGGTGCAGCAGGCGGTAAAGAAGGTGAATGGTATGTTGGCCTTCATTGCGAGAGGTTTCGAGTATAGAAGCAGGGATGTGTTGCTGCAATTATACAGGGCCTTGGTGAGGTCACACTTGGAGTATTGAGTGCAGTTTTGGTCTCCTTCTCTGAGGAAGTGTATTCTTGTTCTTGGGGAAGTGCAGCAAAGGTTTACCAGACTGATTCCAGGGATGGCGGGACTGTCATATGAGGAGAGATTGACTAGGTTAGGATTGTTCTCGCTGGAGTTCAGAAGAATGAGGGGGATCTCATAGAGACTTCTAAATTCTAACAGGACTAGACAGGGAGATACAGGGAACATAGAACATAGAAAATACAGCACAGAACAAGTCCTTCGGCCCACGATGTTGTGCCGAACTTTTGTCCCAGATTAAGAATAAATCAATCTGCACCCCAGCATTCTACCGTAATCCAAGTACCTATCCAATAGCCGCTTGAAGGTCCCTAATGTTTCCGACTCAACTGCTTCCACAGGAAGTGCATTCCATGCCCCCACTACTCTCTGGGTAAAGAACCTACCTCTGACATCCCCCCTATATCTTCCCTATATTGATGTAGCTCCAAGATGTTCCCAATAATGTGTGTGTCCAGAACCAGGGGTCACAGTCTGAGGATTCAGCGTAAACCATTTAGGACAGAGATGAAGAGACATTTCTACACCCAAAGAGTGGTGAGCCTGTGGAATTCATTACCACAGGAAGTAGTTGATGCTAAAACATTGAATATATTCAAGAGGCGGCAAGATTATAGCACTTGGGGAGAAAGGGATCAAAGGCTATGGGGATAAAGTAGGATTAGGCTATAGAGGTGGATGATCAGCCATGATCGTGGTAAATGGCAGAGCAGGCTCGAAGGGCCAAAAGACCTCCTCTTGCTCCCATCTTCTATGTGTCTATGTATCTGTGAACTGTATGTTCGTATTATGTGCTGTTTAATGGGAAATTGTGTGTTGGGGTCAAGTGATAAATGTAATCTGTTCTTGTTAGGTTCGAAGGTTGAAATTTTAAATTTTGCTTTCATTTTGTTTTAATAAATGTTTGTTTGTAAAAAAAAAACCAAGCCCTATTTCTTATGCAATCACACCTGGGACAAATTGATTGTTCAGCCATGTATTAAACTTTTAAAAGAATGCTGAGGTTTTCACCCAGTATTCTAACCACTGTTGGGATCTGACCAGATGCCTGGAATATTGCCAATTGGAAATAGACCCATTTATACTAACTCCTTGCTTCCTGTCTGCTAACTAGCTTTCTCTCCATCTCAAGACACCAACCACAATCCCATGTGCTTTAACTTAACACAGTAATCTGCTATTGAGACCTTGTCGAAAGACTTCTGAAAGTCTAAATAAATTACTTCCACCGGTTTTCCCTGATCAACTCTACTGATTATATCTTCAAACAATTCCAGTAGATTTTTCAAGCATGATTTCCCTTTACTATATCCATGCTGACTTTGTATGATTACACCACTGCTTTCCAAATGCCGTGCAATGAAATCCTTGACAATGAACTCTACAACTTCTCTACTACCGACGTTAGGCTCACTGGTCTATAGATCACTGTTTTCTCTCTACCTCCCATTTTGAATAGCGGGGTTACATTCGCTACCCTCCAATCTGTAGGAACCATTCCAGAGTCCAAAGAATTTTGGAAAATTACCATCAATTGATCCACTGTCGTAAGTACTCTGGGATGAAGATTATCCGCCTTCAATCCCATTAATTTCTCCAAAAGCACATCTCTGCTAATACTGACTTCCTTCAGCTCCTCATAAACTTGTGTTTGTCAAAACTTCCGGTGCTTTATTCATATCTTCCTTTGTGAAGACAGAAGCAAAGTACGAATTTAGCTCCTCAACAATTTCTTTGTTCCCATTATGAATTCCCGTGTTTCTGTATTAAAGGGGCTTACGTTCATTTTTGTCAATATTTTTTTCTCTTTACATACCAGTAGAAACTTTGAAAGTTAGTTTTGATGTATCCCGCTAGCTTATATTCATGTTGTATTTCCCCTTTCTGAATCAATCACTTGGCCCGCCTTTTCTGAATTTTAAACTTTTCCTATCCTCAGGTCTATTGCTTTATCTTATTCATTTGTCTGCTTCTTCTTTGAATCTAATGCCATCTCTAATTACCCTTGTAAGCCATGGTCTGGCCACAGTCGCCTTTCTATTCTTGCACCAAATAAGAATAAACAACTTTGAGTTTACCTATTCATTCCTTGAATGCCTGCCATTGCCTGTCCACTGTCCTTCCTTTCAGTAATGTTTCCCAGTCCATCATAGCCAGCTTATGCCTCATGCCTCATACCATTGTAGTTACCTTTCTTGAGATTCAAGATCCTGGTGTCAGAATCAACTACCTCAATATTCACCTTGATAAAGAACTCTTACATGTTATGGTCACTCATCCCCAATGGATCTCCTGCAACTATCTAACCATTTCTGATTGCACACTACCCAGTCAAACATCACCAGTCCCCTTGTTGGTTCCACAACGTATTGGCCCACAAAACCATCCTGTATACACTCCAGAAATTCCTCGTCTATTGTACTGACTAATTTTTACATCCGTACTATTTTTACTGTGTCCTTACCTGATTCTGGCTTTTGATTTCTCTGCCTATCACTTTTCTTATTTTCCTTGCTGTATGTTTCTCTTATTCTTGATTTCCTCAGCTCTGAGTACACAACACAGGTTCCCGTCCCACTGCCATATTAGCTTCATCACTCCCCGACAGCTCTGTCATGTGCAACTCTGATGTAAGAGGCTCTTTTATGTTCTTTGTGGTTACTGACAGTTTTGATTGGGAATTTAAGATATAAAAGCAACTGGGGTTCATTTGACTTCACCAGCCTGCTCCACCAGTCAATGAGATAATCACTGGCATGGTTGTGCCACCCTTTTAACTCCAATCTGCTGAAGTAAATATTGTACCCGGAGTTTGAAGCTGTGGTTTGATAAAATATCAAAACTAACATAAATAAATAATGGCCTGTAACTCTGGGTATTTTTCTCATTAACTATTTTGTTTCCTGCCTCAAGGGGAGTATTTATTTGGTATCTGGGTGAAGTTTGAGTGTGTCTGGGAAGTATATAGTTAGTATGATGATGGGTTCACTCTAATGATTCCTGTTGGGGTTGCGATTACTCTAATGTGGCAGGGAGAAGGGATACGGAGTGAAGGTACATTAGGGGGAGATGCACAGCCAAATATAAAAGGAAAACCAAGTCACTCTGGAAGGCAGTGCGTGTCAAACACAAGTGAATATGGGAAGCCTGGGTGGTTTTATTTTAATGCAATGTGTCTTACAGATAAAGTCAGTGAATTGAGGACATTGATTAAAACATGCGAGCATGATATGATTGCAATCACATTGACAAGGTTGCGGGAGGGGCAGAACTGGGAGCCCAGTATTCCAGGGATATAATATTCAGGTGCGACTGGGGCACAGTGGGGAGGGTGTTAAAGGGGAAGTGATGTCACATTAATGATAACGGAGTCAATTACTGCAGTGAGGAGAAATGATATTTTGGCAGTCTTCTCAAATGAGGCCTTATGGGTAGAACATAATAACCAAAAGAGGGCAATCACATTCCTGTGAGTGGATAATAGGCCCCCAAAAAGTCAGGGAAGATAGAAGAGCAGATTTGTAGGCAAATTTCATAGAGGTGTGAAAACTAGACGGTGATAATAGCAGGGGATTTTAACTTCGACAATATGAATTGAGATAAAGTCTTAGAGGGGGTGGACACTTCCCAGGGGAGTACCCAGGAGAGCATTCTGAACCAGCACACAGAAACGCCTACAACAGTGGGGTTACTGGGACTCGGTGACGGCCATGGAGTGAGTGGTCGCACATTTGGCAGCTCCCGCTCAAGGTAGATTTTCGTACCTTTTCCCCGCTCGTAGGGTGGAGGTTTTGATGAAGAAAGGTGCAGGAGTGATTGGAGAAAGCAAGACTCCAGTGGTGTGGTGGGTGGATGGATCCTCAGACCAGAAGTGGGTCAAGAAGAAGGGAGCAGAAGAATCTTCGTACACCATAGGTCAAAATGGCGAAGCGTAATGTGTCTGTCCTGCCTGCGCAGTGGTCGACGGAGCAACTAGTGGCCTTCTTGAATGAGAAGTTCTGCCAGCAAAGGAGGGAAGCCCAGGAGGACTTAGCCATGGTGGCAGAGCCACTGAAAACGGAAATTGACCGCGTGAAGCAGAGGCTGGAATCCCAAGACCAGGCGATTCGGAAAGTGAAGGAGGCAGTGAGGGAGCACGAGGAGCATCTCTCCTCTTTTGTGGCCGAGATGGGTGTGATGCGGGAGACCCAAAAGCGGTTGAAGGAGAAGGAGGAGGACCTGGAGAATCGCTCCAGGAGACAGAATCTGGGAATCATGGGGATGCCTGAAGGCATCGAGAGAGCGGACGCTGACATGTATGCAACAAAGATGCCGGAAACGTCGATGGGGATGGGGCCTTCCACCAGCCCCTGGCGATCAGCCAAACGCACAGCGCGCTGATGAGGAAGCGGCAGACGAACAAGCTGCGAGGGCAATGGAGGAGCGGCTGCACCATTTCCTGGACAAGGAAAAGATTTTGAGATGGGCAAGGAAGATGAGGAGGTGCACCTGGGATGGGGATGTGCTGTGGGTGTACCAGGACCTGGCCGCAAACCTGGCGAAGAGGAGGGCCACGTTTTACCGGGTTACGGCTGCCCTCTTTAAAAAGGGGGTGAAGTTTGGGATGTTGTCGTCAGCCTACCTCTGAATGACCTTCCACAACCAAGAGCATTATTTTGGAACACCAGGGGCGGGATTCGCCCCTACCTGGCGTGACGGGGGATCCCGGCATAGGGGAGTGGCGCCAACCACTCCGGGGTCGGGCCTCCCCAAAGGTGGGGAATTCTCCGCACCTTTGGGGGCCAGCCCCGCGCCGGAGGAGTTGGCACCAGAAGACTGGCGCAAAAAACCGGCGCCAGCGGCCTTTCAGGCCCGCGGCCCGGCAGCAGGGCTGGCCAAAAGGCTTTCGCCGGTCGGCGCATGCGCCGGCGGTGGCCACTGACGTCACAACCGGCGCATGCGCGACGTGCGTTTCTCTTCCGCTTCAGCCATGGCGGAGGCTGTGGCGGCGGTGGAGGAGAAAGAGTGCACCCAGGGTACTGGCCCAGAGTCTGAGCAGGGGGCCCCGATCGCGGGCCTGGCCACCGTGGGGGCACCCCCCGGGTTCCGATCGCCCCGCGCCCCCCCGCCCAGGACCCCGGGGGCCCGGTCACAGCGCCGATCCTGCCGCCACCAGAGGTGGTTCAAACCTCGGCGGCGGGAGAGGCCTCCCAGCGGCGGGACTTCGGCCCATCCGGGCCAGAGTATCGCCGCAGGGGCCTCATCGATCGGAGTGGCGTGATTCCCGCCCCCACCAATTCCCGGGTGGCGGAGAATCTCTGCCACGGAGGGGGCGGGATTTTCGGCGGCCCCAGGCGATTCTCCGACCCTGATGGGGGTCGGAGAATTTCGCCCCAGAGGAGTGATGAAATGTTTGAGGGACAATGGACTGGCAGGTGAAGGAGGACATTGAACTGTGGAGGAGATATTCGGAGGTATTTGTTTTTCTTGTATTCTCTTTTGATGGTTATTGGAGAACTTTTCTCCTTAAGGTGGAACTCATTTCGATCCAGGCGCCCAGGTAAAAGGAGGAACGAGCAGAGATGGTAAGACTGGTGGACGAGATTTTGAGGGTGGACAGGAAGTACGTGGAGGTCCCCGGGCAGGATTGTTGAAGGAAAGGCAGAGGATCCAGATGGAGTTCAGGCTGGTGTTCACGGGGAAAGCAGTAGGGAAGTTGGAGAGAGCCCGAGGGACAGTGTATGAGTATATGGAGAAGGCAAGTAGGATGCTGGTCTACCAACCTAGGAGGCAAGAGACAGAGAGGGAAATTGGAAGAGTGAAGGATGGTATGGGAAGGGAGGTACTGGACCCTGTGGGGCTGCATGGTGTATTCGAGGAGTTTTATCGGAAGTTATATGAATCGGAGCCCCATGCCGGGGGGGGTCTCTGCTTTTTGGACAGGTTGAAGTTTCCCAGGGTGGAGGAGGACCTGGTGGAGGGGCTGGGGGGCCCCTGTTCGGTTGGTGGAAGTGATGGAGAGTATGGGGGGACATGAAGGCAGGGTAGGACCTGGGTCTGGATGGGTTCCCGGTGGAGTTTTGTGAGACGTTTGGTGGACCTGGGCCTCTGATAGTGAAGACATATAAGGTGAGCACCCCACACCATGTCGCAGGCTTCTATTTCCCTGATACTGAAGAACGATAAAGATCCGGAACAGTGTGATTCTACCGTCCGATATCATTGCTAAATGTGGATGGCAAGTTGCTGGCGAAGGTGCTGGCTTCGCGTACTGAGGACTGTGTACCAGGGGTGATAGGTGAAGATCAGACGGAATTTGTGAAGGGGACGCAGTTGTTTGCGAATGTGAGAAGATTACTGATCTTGATTATGTTGCCCCTGGAGGGGCAGGAAGTTAAGGCGGCAGTCGAAATGGAGCAGAGAAGGCTTTCTACTGGGTGGAGTTGGAGTATCTGTGAGAGATGCTGGGATGGTTCAGGTTTTGGCAGGGGTTTGTGGATTGGGTCCGGCTGCTGTATAGGGTGGCGGTAGCAAGCGTGTGGATGAACCGGGTGCGCTCAGGGTATTTTGGGTTGCACTGTGGGACAAGGCAGGGTCTTGGGGAGGGTCGAGAACAGAGTCTTGCTGTATGCAGACAACCTGTTGCTGTATATCTTGGACCCACTAGGGCATTTTGGAATCATGAGTATTTTGGCGAAATTTGGCCGGTGTTCCGGATACAAACTGAACATGGGGAAGAGCGAGGGGTGTTCCCGATTGACGCCAGGGGGGAGGGGAGGTTGTTGAGAGAGCTACCGTTCACGGCAGTGGGGGCGATGTTTGGTTAGATTTGGTGGTGGGATGCTTGTGGAGCATGAAGGGTGTGTGCACCTTTTTTATGTTCCTTTGTTTGTTACATGGAGGTGTGCGCGTGGGGGAGAGGGGAATCAGCGGGGTGTCGGAGACTCAGTAGCCTTGGGCAAAGGCTCCCAGGCTAGCAGGTGGGCGACTTGAGCATCCAGGTGGCATGGGGGTAGGGGCAGCTGCATAAGCTGAATCTGGTTCGGTTGGTGGGGATTTTAAGAGGTGAGATGAGTGATTTTTAAGAAGCGGCAGGAGAGGATTCTGGAACTCAGTCACCTCGACTGTACTATGGGTAGCTGAAGAACCCCTCCAGTTGCAAACAGGAGGACGTTCATCCAATGGAGGCGACAGAAGAGGATTCTGGGAGAAGTCAACTCAGTCACCTCCACTGTACTGTGATTATCTGAAGAATCCCTCCAGTGACAAACAGGAGGAAGTTCATCCAATAGAAGCAGTAGAAGCCTCCCGTACCAGCCTCTCCCAACAAGCCCCGCAAAGTGGCGACTAGGGGCTTTACACAGTAACTTCCTTTGAAGCCTACTTGTGACAATAAGCGATTTTCATTTTTCATTTTCAGTTCAGAAGAGGATTCTGGGAAAAGTCAACTGAGACACGTCAACTGTAATGTGGTTAGCCAAAGAAAGCGTGTCAAGGAACGATTAAGCCCAAAATACTACATTATTATTTTCCTCCCTCCGTCCTCCTCTAAAGAAAAAGGCACTGTGAGGAGGACAGGCAAGGGTAATGAAGGTTATCACAGCCAGCAGGTAAGTGATTGGCTGGTGACTGGTAAGTAGTTTTTAATTCTATTTTCTTTTCTCTTATTTTCTCTTGGCGTTGTTGTAAAGTTAAATTAAGTGTTAAGTCATGGCAGAGAACACAGACACTTGTCATGTTCCTCCTGTGCAAAGTGGGAATTCAGGGACCCTTCCGGTGTCCCTGACTCCTTCATGTGCAGGAAGTGTGTCCAACTGCAGCTCCTGTCAGACTGCTTCATAGCTCTTGAGCTGCAGATGGAATAACTTCGGAGCATCCACGATGCTGAGGAAATCGTGACCAGCACAGTCAGTAAGTTGGTCACACCACAGATTAAAATTACTGAGGGAAATAGGGAATGCGTGACCACCAAACAGAGGAAGAGTAGGAAGATCATTGCAGGTGTCCCCTGCAGTCAGCTCCCTGCAAAACAGGTATACCGTTTTGGATACTGTTGGGGGGAGATGGCGAATCAGGGGAAGGTGGCAGCAACCAGGATCATGGCACCATGGCCGGCTGTGCTGCACAGGAGGGCAGGAAAAACTGTGACAGAGCTATAGTGATAGGGGATTCGATAGGGGATTACATAGGCGTTTCTGCGACTGCAAACGAGACTCCAGGATGGTGAGTTGCTCCCTGGTACGAAGATCAAAAATGTCTCAGAGCAGCTGCAGGGTATTCTGGAGGGTGAGGGTGAACAGCCAGCTGTCATGGTGCATATAGGTACAAAACGATATAGGTAAAAACACATGATGAGGTTCTACAAGCTGAATTTAGGGAGTTAGGAGATAAACTAAAAAGTAGAATCTCAAAGGTAGTAATCTCAGGATTTCTACCTTTGCCACCTGCAGCTGGTCAGAATAGAAATGGCAGGATAGCTAAAATGAATGCGTGGCTTGGGAGATGGTGCATGAGGGAGGGATTCAACTTCCTGGGATATTGGAACCGGTTCTGAGGGAGGTGGTACCAGTAGAAACCAGACGGTCTGCACCTGGGCAAGACTGGAACCAATGTCCTAAGGGGAGTGTTTGCTAGTGCTGTGGGAGAAGGTTTAAACTAATATGGCGGGGATGGGAACCGACACGGTGAGTAAGGTGAGGACAGAAACAAAAGGCAGTAAAGGGAAAAGTGGAAGGCAGAGAAACAAAAGACAACATCAAAAAGGGCCACATTACATCATAATTCTACAAGGGCAATCAATGCAAAAAAAAAAACAAGCTTGAAGTCTCTGTGTCTGAATGTGAGGGGCATTTGTAATAAGGTTGATGAATTAACTGCGCTGACAGTCATTAACGGATATGATGTACTTGGAATCATGGAGACCTGGCTCCAGGGTGACCAGGAATGGGAACTCAACATCCATGGGTATTCAATATTCAGAAAAGATAGATGGAAAGGAAAGGGAGGTGGGGTAACTTTGCTGGTTAAAGAGGAGACTAACACAATAGTAAGGAAGGACATAAACCTGGACTATGTGGAATCTGTATGGGTGGAGCTGCCAAACACTAAAGGGCAAAAAACGTCAGTGGGAGTTGTGTACAGACCACCAAACAGTGGTTGTGAGGATAAGGATGGCATCAAACAGGAAAGTAGAGATGCTTGCAGTAAGGGTACAGTTATTATGGGTGACTTCAATCTGCATATTGATAGGGCTAATCAAACTGGTAGCAATGGGATGGAGGAGAATTTCCTGGAATGATGAAGAACGAAGAACAATACAGCACAGGATCAGGCCCTTCAGCCCTCCAAGCCTGTACCGGTCATGATACCAACCTTGGCCAAAACCCTCAGGACTTCTTTGTGCCACATCCCTCTATACCTCCTATCCATGTATTTGTGAAGAAATCTTTTCAATGCCATTAATATATCTGCTTCCACAACCTCCCCTGGCAACATGTTCCAGGCACTCACCACCCTCTGCATAAAAAAAAACACGTTGAGGAACCAACTAGAGAGCAGGTCACCCTAGACTGCGTATTGTGCAATGAGAGAGGATTAATCAGCAACATTGTGGTGAGAGATCCTTTAGGGAAGAGTGACCATAATATGGTAGAATTCTTCATGAAGATGTAGAGTGACACAGTTAAGTCTGAGACTAGGGTCCTGAACTTAAAGAAAGCTAAGTCTGATGGTATGAGATGTGCATTGGCTAAAATAAGCTGGCTGTTGGATTTAACAATTATTGAGAGGGGTCCTTTAAAATATTAGCTAAAACATACTGGAAAATAAAATGATTCTTGAAGAGTATTGAAGTTGTAGAAATATGAGTAAGCTATATAATTGGCTAATCTTTTAAACACTGTCCATGAGTGTGTGGAGTCTGTGTGGAGTCTGCACGTCCTCCCATCTGTGTGGAATCTGCACGTCCTCCCCCTGTATGCGTGGGTTTCCTCCGGGTGCTCCGGTTTCCTCCCACAGTCCAAAGATGTGCGGGTTAGGTGGATTGGCCATGCTAAATTGCCCGTAGTGTCCTAATAAAAGTAGGGTTAAGGGGGAGGTTGTTGGGTTACGGGTATAGGGTGGATACGTGGGTTTAAGTAGGGTGATCATGGCTCGGCACAACATTGAGGGCCGAAGGGCCTGTTCTGTGCTGTACTGTTCTATGTTCTATGTTCTATGTTATGTGATGTAGGGAGTTTGAACGTGGGACAAGAGTCGTGGAAAGATAATTAATTTGGAATAATTGATTAATGTCTAATTAGCCAATCACCTGATAAGTGACTGACACTTTCCTGAACAAATCAAGGGGGCCTCAACTGAGAATTAGAACCAATGAAACTAAGTAAGGGGCTAAACCCAGATAAGGATTCCCTTAAGAATGTGATCTGTTTGATTGATTAGAGAGAGGAATTTTAGCCGTCGGAGAATCCTTGAAGCATTCGTAAAAATTACTTTTAAGGCCTTTTGTTGAAATGGCGTTTAAGTCTTTCAAGTTAATTTTGTGGGAATGTACCAAAATGAGTTCTTAAAGAAATAAACAATGCTTTATATTCATTCAACCGGACTGAGAACTTATCCATGAGCGAAAGTAAGGGGAATCTTGCTGGCAAGCCTTCCCAAGCTGCCAAAGGATACTTAAGGGGTTTATAGTGGATAGGTAATGGCAAATATATAAAGAACACATGGATGAACTTCAATAATTGTACATCCCTGTCTGGGAGAGTAAAACAGGAAAGGGGCTCAACCATGGATAACAAGAGAAATCAGGATAGTGTTTAAGCCAAAGAGGAGGCTTATAAATTGGCCAGAAAAAGCAACAAGCCTGAGAAGTGGGAGAAATTTATAATTCAGCAGAAGACGACATAGGGTTTAATTCGGAAGGGGAAAATAGAATACGAGAGTAAGCTTGCAGAAAACATAAAAACTGACTGCAAAAGCTTCAATAGATTTGTGAATAGAAATAGACTGGTGAAGACAAAGACAGTTAGAATCAGGTGAATGCATAATGGGCAACTAAGAGATGGCAGACGAGTTGAACAATTACTTTGGGTTGTCTTCACTAAGACACAAATAACCTACCAGAAATACTTAGGGGACAGAAGGTCTAGTATGAAGGAGAAAATGAAGAAAATCCTTATTAGTCAAGAAATTGTATTGGGGAAATTGATGGGATTAAAGCCCGATTAGTCCCCAAGGCCTGATGTTCTGCATCCCAGAGTACCTAAGGATGAGGCATTGGTGATCATTTTCAAACGTTCTATTGGCTCTGGAAGAGTTCCAATGGATTGGAGGGTAGCTAATGTAACTCCACTTTTTAAAAAAAGGAGGGAGAGAGAAAATAGGGAATTATAGACGGATTAGCCTGATATCGGTGGTGGTGAAAATTCTAGAGTCAATTATTAAGGATGATATAACTGAGCATTTGGAAAGTGGGGGCATGATTTGTTCAAGTTAGCATGGATTCATGCTTGACAAATCTCCTGTAACTTTTTGAGGATGCGATCAGTAGATTGGATGAGTGTGAACCAGTGGATGTTGTGTATCTGGACTTTCAAAAGGCTTTTGACAAGGTTCCCACACAAGAGATTAGTGAGCAAAGTTAAAGCTCATGGTTCTGGGGGCAATGTATTGATGTGGATAGAGAACTGCTTGGCAGACAGGAAGCATGGAGTGGGAATAAATGGGCCATGTTCAGAGTGGTAGGCAGTGGCTAGTGGAGTACCGTAGGGTTCAGTGCTGGGTGCCCAGCTGTTCGCAATATGCATTAATGATATGGACGTGCAATATCTCCAAATTTGCAGACGACACTGAGCTGGGTGGCAGTATGTGCTGTGAGGAGGATGCAAAGAGGCTGCAGGGTGACTTGGACCGGCTGGCTGAGTGGTCAAATACTTGGCAAATGCGATATAATGTGGTTAAATGTGAGCTTATCGAGTTTGGTGGCAAAAACAGGAAGGCAAATTATTAACTTAATGGCGGCAGTTTAGGAAAAGGGGAAATGCAGCGAGACCTGGGTGTCATGATGGAACAGTCGCTGAAGGTTGGCAAGCAGGTACAGCAAAGGGGGAAGTGCAACAAAACCTGGGTGTCATGGTGGAACAGTCACTGAAGGTTGGCATGCAGGTATAGCCGGTGGTGAGGATAGCTAATAGCATGCTGGCTTTCAGAGCAAGAGGATTTGAGTACAGGAGCAGGGATGTCTTGCTGCAGTTATATAGGGCCTTGCGGAGGCCACACCTTGAGTATTGTGTGCAGTTTTGGTCTCCAAGTTTGAGGAAGGATATTCTTGCTATTGACAGTGTCCAGTGAAGGTTCACCAGACTAATTCCTGTCCTGGCTGGACTGACATATGAAGAAAGACTGGATCGACTGGGCTTGTATTCACTGGAGTTTAGAATAATGAGAGGGGATCCCATAGAAACATATAAAATCCTGATGGGACTGGATAGGCGAGATGGGGAAAGAATGTTCCTGATATAGGGGATGTCCATAACTAGGGATCAGAGCCTAAGAGTAATGGGCAAACTTGTGGAATACTCTACCACAGAAAGCTGTTGGGGCCAGTTCATTGGATATATTCAAGAGGGAGATGGATATGACTCTTTTGGCTAAAGGGATCATAAGAACATAAAAACTAGGAGCAGGAGTAGGCCATATGGCCCCTCGAGCTTGCTCCGCAATTCAATGAGATCATGGCTGATCTTTTGTGGACTCAGCTCCACTTTCCGGCCTGAACACCATAACCCTTAATCCCTTTATTCTTCAAAAAACTATCTATCTTTATCTTAAAAACATTTAATGAAGGAGCCTCAACTGCTTCACTGGGAAAGGAATTACATAGATTCACAACCCTTTGGGTGAAGAAGTTCCTCCTAAACTCAGTCCTAAATCTACTTCTCCTTATTTTGAGGCTATGCCCCCTAGTTCTGCTGTCACCCGCCAGTGAAAACAACCTGCCCACATCTATCCTATTTGTTCCCTTCATAATTTTATATGTTTCGATAAGATCCCCCCTCATCCTTCTAAATTCCAACAAGTACAGTCCCAGACTACTCAACCTCTCCTCGTAATCCAACCCCTTCAGCTCTGGGATTAACCTAGTGAATCTCCTCTGCACACCCTCCAGTGCCAGTATGTCCTTTCTCAAGTAAGGAGACCAAAACTAACTGAATACTCCAGGTGTGGCCTCACTAACACCTTATACTATTGTAGCATAACCTCCTTAGTCTTAAACTCCATCCCTCTAGCAATGAAGGATAAAATTCCATCCGTTTCCTAATCACCTGTTGCACCTGTAAACCAACGTTTTGCGACTCATGCACAAGCACACCCAGGTCTCTCTGCGCAGCAGCATGTTTTAATATTTTATCATTTAAATAATAATCCTGTTTGCTGTTATTCCTACCAAAATGGATAACCTCACATTTGTCAACATGGTATTCCATCTGCCAGACCCCAGCCCATTCACTTAACCTATCCAGACTTCCGGTATCCTCTGCACTTTTTGCATTACCACTCATCTTAGTGTCGTCTGCAAAGTTGGACAATTGCCTTGGTCCCCAACTCCAAATCATCTATGTAAATTGTGAACTATTGTGGGCCCAACACTGATCCCTGAGGGACACCACTAGCTACTGATTGCCTACCAGAGAAACACCCATTAATCCCCACTCTTTGCTTTCTATTAATTAACCAATCCTCTATCCATGCTACTACTTTACCCTTAATGTCATGCATCTTTATTTTATGCAGCAACCTTTTGTGTGGCACCTTGTCAAAGGCTTTCTGGAAATCCAGATATACCACATCCATTGGCTCCCCGTTATCTACCGCTCTGGTAATGTCCTCAAACAATTCCACTAAATTTGTTCGGCACGGCCTGCCCTTTATGAATCCATGCTGCGCCTGCCCAATGGGACAATTTCCATCCTGATGCCTCGATATTTCTTCTTTGATGATAGATTCCAGCATCTTCCCTACTACCGAAGTTAAGCTCACTGGCCTATAATTACCCGCTTTCTGCCTACCTCCTTTTTTAAACAGTGGTGTCAGGTTTGCTAATTTTCAATCCGCCGGGACCACCCCAAAGCCTAGTGAATTTTGGTAAATTATCACTAGTGCATTTGCAATTTCCCTGGCCATCTCTTTTAGCACTCTGGGATGCATTCCATCAGGGCCTGGAGATTTGTCTACCTTTAGCCCCATTAGCTTACCCATCACTACCTCCTTAGTGATAACAATCATCTCAAGGTCCTCACCTGTCATCGCCTCATTTCTATCAGTCACTGGCATGTTATTTGTGTCTTCCACTGTGAAGACCGACCCAAAAAACCTGTTCAGTTGCTCAACCATTTCCTCATCTCCCATTATTAAATCTCCCTTCTCATCCTCTAAAGGACCAATACTTACCTTAGCCACTCTTTTTTGTTTTATATATTTGTAGAAACGTTTAATATCTGTTTTTACATTCTGAGCAACTTTACTCTCATAATCTACCTTATTCTTCTTTATAGCTTTTTTAGTAGCTTTCTGTTGCCCCCTAAAGACTTCCCAGTCCTCTAGTCTCCAACTAATCTTTGCCCCTTTGTATGCTTTTTCCTTCAATTTGATAATCTCCATTATTTCCTTCGATATCCATGGTCGATTTTCTTTCTTTCTACCATCCTTCCTTTTTGTTGGTATAAACCTTTGCTGAGCACTGTGAAAAATCGCTTGGAAGGTTCTCCACTGTTCCTCAACTGTTTCACCATAAAGTCTTTGCTCCCCGTCTACATTAGCTAGCTCTTCTCTCATCCCATTGGAATCCCCTTTGTTTAAGCACAAAACACTCGTGTTTGATTTTACCTTCTCATCCGCCATCTGTATTTTAAATTCCACCATATTGTGATCGCGCCTTCCGAGAGGATCCCTAACTATGAGATCATTAATAAATCCAGTCTCATTACACAGGACCAGATCTAGGACCGCTTGTTCCCTTGTAGGTTCCATTACATACTGTTCCAGGAAACTATCGCGGATACATTCTATAAGCTCCTCCTCAAGGCTGCCTTGACCGAACTGGTTAAACCAATCAACATGTAGATTAAAATCCCCCATGATAACTGCCGTACCATTTCTACATGCATCAGTTATTTCTTTGTTTCTTGCCTGCCCAACCATAATGTTACTAATTGGTGGCCTATAGACTACTCCTATCAATGACTTTTTCACCTTACTATTCCTGATTTCCACCCAAATGGATTCAACCTTATCCTCCATAGCACCGATGTCATCCCTTACTATTGCCCGGATGTCATCCTTAAATAACAGAGCAACACCGCCTCCTTTACCATCTACTCTGTCCTTCCGAATAGTTTGATACCCTTGGATATTTAACTCCCAGTCGTGATCATCCTTTAACGATGTTTCAGTGATGGCCACAGTGATCAAGGGGTATGGAGAGAAAGCGGGAGTGGGATACTGAGTTTTCATGATCAGCCATGATCTTATGGTGCAGGCTCGAAGGGACAAATGGCCTACTCCTGCACCTATTTTTAATGTTTCAATGGATCCTCATAATAATTGGGGTCTGGTCATCACACTATTAATAGGATGTGACTGCAATAGAGAGGTTGTAAATGAGATTGACCAGGGTGTTGTGTAGATTGTATAGGTTCATTTGTGAAGAGACCTTGGCTCGTCTGGGGCTGTTTACATTAAAGCAGAGAAGGCTGTGGGGGGTAGGGGGATGCTGATCATTGGGTACACCATTATGAGGGACATGGATAGTGTTGATAGAAATGAATGTTTCCCCTTAGCAGGGGATCAATAACCAGGAGGCATGAGCTGCGGTAAGGGCAAGAGGATTTAGAGTGGATTTGGAGAGAAAGGTTTCCATCCAGAGCGTGATGGGAATCTGGAACTCACTACGTGAAAGGGTGGTAGAGGCAGGAACCCTCACAACATTTAAGAGGCATGGAGATGAGCACTTGAAACACAATAACATACAGTGCTACTGATCAAATGCTGGAAAATGTCATTAGAAAATATAGGTACTTGATTGCTGGTTTTTCTTTTTCTGCACTATAAAGCTCTGTGGCTCCATGTTGGGAAGGCCTCCTATTTGGATCTGGTCCCACAGTACACTTACCTGTTCTAAGTATGCCACTGTAGTTCCCTTGAGTTGACTTTATGGTATTTGCTGCAGTTATATTATGGTTTGGAACTGTGATTGGAATTTTAGTTGAAGCTGGGTTTGAGGTATTGTTTGTTTCTGTGGTCCATTTCCTGGTTACAGATGAGGTTGATGTGCTGGTTGTTGTTGGAGTTGTGTTGTTTGAAATCGGGGTGGGTGTGCTGGTTGCAATCGGTCTGGATGTCCTGGTTGCCATTGGGGTCGATGTGGTGGTTCCAATTGGTGTTGATGTGTTTGCAATTGGGGTCGATTTGCTCGTTACAATCAGGGTTGATGTACTGCTTTCAATTGCTGTTGATGTGGCAATTGTTTTTGTGATCGATGTGCTGGTTGATGCTGTGGTTGATGTCCATGGACCTACATGTCAGACAATGGGACAAACGGAGTGAGATTAATACAGGTCTTTAATTAGTTTTTGAACAAGTACAGTGCCCGAAGGAACACAAATATAGAAATGACAAAATTATGCTTAAGTAAGATATTATGATAAGGGAGATAATTGCTGAACCTTTTAATAATTGGTTATATTTTAGTATGTTTTCATTTATGAAATAGCGAGCATGGATTTATAACAACAAAATAAACTACAAAGCTGTCAGTTTAACATTAGTTGTTGAAAATTACTGGTATCTATAATCGTGGACTGATTGCCTGAGCTCCAAAACAAATGCACACTTGATTGAAAGAGATTTTGTAAAGCAGTTCACGATGATGGAACATAGAATTATCTATGGTAGATAATAGGAACATATGAACAACAATTAGCAGGGGTAGTCCATTAGCCGCTCAAGCCTTCTCTGCCATTTAATAAGACTCTGCTTCAATGAGCGTTTCAATAGAATACCTCCAGTCATAGAATCCCTCCAGTGCAGAAGGAGGCCATTAGGCCCATCGAGTCTGCACTGACCCTCTGAAAGAGTACTTCATTCAAGCCCACTCTGTCGCCTTATCCCATTAACCCCTTATTCTTTTTTTTAAAAATAATTTTTATTGAAAAATTTTGAATTTATACAACAACAACGAACCATAATAAAATACCAAAAATAACAATAATATTTAGCCATCATAAACATTCGCCCCACCTCCATGAACAACACAGCATTTTAATAACAATGCAAATTAACACAATATTAAGTTACATAATAGAAACTACAATAAACTACACCCCCCCCCCCCCCCCCGGGTAGCTGCTGTTATTGACCAAGATACCTATCTTTGAGCCAGGAAGTCCAGAAAAGGCTGCCATCGTTTATAGAACCCTTGTATTGATCCTCTCAGGGCAAATTTGACCCTTTCCAATTTTATAAATCCCGCCATGTCACTGATCCAGGTCTCCACACTTGGGGGCCTCGCATCCTTCCACTGTAGCAAGATCCTTCGTCAGGCTACTAGGGACGCAAAGGCCAGGACACCGGCCTCTTTCGCCTCCTGCACTCCCGGCTCTACCGCAACTCTAAAAATCGCGAGTCCCCACCCTGGTTTGACCCTGGATCCAACCACCCTCGACACCGTCCCCGCCACCCCCTTCCAGAATTCTTCCAATGCCGGGCATGCCCAGAACATATGGGCATGATCGCTGGATTCCCCGAACACCTGGTGCACCTGTCCTCACCCCCAAAGAACCTACTCATCCTAGTCCCGGACATGTGGGCCCGGTGCAGCACCTTAAATTGGATGAGACTAAGCCTCGCACATGAGGAGGAAGAGTTGACTCTCTCCAAGGCATCCGCCCAAGTTCCGTCCTCTATCTGCTCCCCGAGTTCCTCCTCCCATTTAGCCTTCAGTTCCTCCACTGACGACGCCTCCACCTCCTGCATTACCTTATAGATGTCAGACACGTTCCCCTCTCCGACCCACACACCCGAAAGCACTCTGTCCATCGTCCCCCGCGAGGGCAGCAAAGGGAATCCCTCTACCTGTCGCCTAGCAAACGCCTTTACCTGCAAGTATCTGAACATGTTCCCTTGGGGAAGCCCAAATTTATCTTCCAGTTCCCCCAGGCCCGCAAACCTCCCGCCGATAAACAGGTCCCTCAATTTACTGATGCCCACCCTTTGCATTAACCCCTTATTCTAACCTACACATCTTTTTAAACACTACGGGGCGATTTAGCATAGCCAGTCTATCTAACGTGCATATCTTTTGGACTGTGGGAGCACCCGGAGGAAACCCATGCAGACACAGGGAGAAACTGCAAACTCCGCACCCAAAGCTGGAATTGAACCCTAGTCCCTGGCGCTTTGAGGAAGCAGTGCTAACCACTGTGCCAGCTTGCAAATGTAGCTTCATGTGACCTCTATTTGTATTGTTGGATGTGACAGCTAAGTTCCAGTTTTAAATGAATTCATGAAGCCTGGATGGGTTTGAAGGGAGCAGACACGTGATGGGGGAATGAAGAGAAGGATATGTTTTTATAGGTGGACGAAGTAGGAAGAGACGGAGATTATATGAAGAAAAAAGTATCAGCATTGTACAGTTGGGCCGAACAACCTGTTCCCCTTCATAAATTCTCTACAATTTCAGTGAACAATACAATGTATCGTGAAATTGTAGAAATACAATGAACAGTGAAAGAATAAAGGTGGTTTGTGTCACTGAGATCTCTGGAGAATCTGTCACAGGGAAGCAATGCTACCCTAGGATGAGATCTGATGGAGGACACAGATATGTGTCGAGAGTAGAGACGTTCATCTGCTCAGCTCAAGGCAGAAAATGAGATTTAGTGGAGTTGTTCAAAATCATGAATTGTTCTCACAGAATGAATAAGAAGAAACTGTCCTCACTGACAGGAGTGCATAGAATCCCTACATTGCTGAAGGAGGCTATTTGGCCCATCGTGTCTGCAACAACCTTCCGAAAGAGCATGCTACCGAAACCAACTCCTGTGCCCTATTCCTGTAACCCCACACATTGATCATGGCCAATCTACCTAATCTGCATATCCCTGGACACTGAGGGACAAATCAGCATGGCCAATCCACCTAACCTGCACATCTCTGGACTGTATGAGGAAAGCGGAGCACCCGGAGGAACCTCTTCAGAGAAGGGGAGAATGTGCAAACTCCACACAGGCAATCACCCAAGGCCAGATTCAAACCCAGATCCCTGCTGCAGTGAGGCAGCAGTGCTAACCAATGTGCCACCCTGTTGGTCGGGAGATTCATGATAATTGGGCAAGAAAATAAGTAGAACTGCAGATATTTTTATTGCTTTGTGTTCTTGTGATCTGGAATACACTGGCTGAATGGGCAATGGAAGCAGATTCAATGATGACTTTCAAAAAGGAATTGGATAATTGCTTGCGAATGAGAAATTTGCAGGTTTGCCCATGAAAAACAGGGTAGTGGGACCAACAGGAATGTTCCTTTGAAACGCTGGCACAGGCTGGATGGGCCGGATGGTATAATTCAGTGCCACACTTTATCTGATTGATCACTGCACTGTGGGCATCCCAGTGTTTCTCTCCTCCAACAGACAGCAATAGCGAGAAGTGAATGAGGAGGATTCTGGGAGAAGTTGGCTCACTCACCCAACTGAGAAGGCGATCGCAGAGGAGCTAGTGTCGGTGAAGCCCCAAGCTTTACATTGCCGTAGTGTTTCTATCCTTCCTTCCTCCTCAACCAATGACAACGAGGCTATTCGATGATTGTTTGTGGCGTATAAACAAAAGAGCCTCAGCAGTGAGCATCATCTTGATCAGTAAAGATGGCAGGTCTAGGGAAACGTGTGATGTGTGTGGCATGCAAGATGTGAGAGATTTTGGATCGTCAAGATCCGGGAATGTCAGATCTGCAACGAAGTGCCAGAGGATAGCAGTCCTTGAACAACATAAAATCATAGAATTCCAACAGTGCAGAAGAAGGCCATTCAGCCAAACGAGTCTGCACTGACAATTTGAAAGAGCACCCTACACAGACCCAGTCCCCTGCCCTACCCCCACAGTCTGACCTCGGGGCAATTAAGCACGGTAAATCCACTTAACCTGCACATCTTTGGATTGTGGGAGGAAACCGGAGCACCCGGAGAAAACCTACGCAGACACAGGAAGAAAGTGCAAACTCCACAAACACAGTCACCCGAGGTTGGAATCTAACCCGGGACCCTGGTGTTGTTAGAAAGTAGTGCTAAATACTGTGCCACTGTACCACCCTCAATGTGGCTGATTTGGATCAGCGACTCTCTTCACTGCGCACCATAGAAGAGGAAGAGGGGTTTATGCAACAGTTGTACCAGAGGGTGGGCACTCCACATCATGGTAGGCACACATGGAGGAGTGTGAGGATGGCAGAAGAGTGGGTGAATTATATAATCATAGAATTTATAGTGCAGAAGGAGGCCATTCGGCCATCGGGTCTGCACCAGCCCTTGGAAAGAGCAGCCTACTTAAACTCACACCTCCACCCTATCGCCATAACCCAGTAACCCCACCTAACCTTCTTTTTGGACACTAAGTGCAATTTAGCATAGCCAATCCACCTAACCTGCATGGCTTTGGACTGTGGGAGGAAACCGGAGCATCCGGAGGAAACCCACGCACAGAGAAAGAGCGTGCAGACTCCGCACAGACCCAAGCCGGGAATCGAACAGGGACCCCAGAGTGCTAACCACTCTGCTACCGTGCCACCCCATTCATCAAAAGGAAAGGAGACAGCAGATCCAGGAAATCCTTGGAGCTGTCCAACCGGTGTGAAATTTTAAATGCCTATGAAATGAGCAACATGACTAAATCAGGCATAGATGACTCGATGGAAAGCCATAATACCATGGTGTCTCAGGCTACTCTGGGAAATAAGAGGGAGGCTGGTCAGCATATTAGAAAGGTGGTAGTAGTGGGTGACTCAGTTGTTCGAAGGATAGACAGTCTAGTTTTTAGCCGAAATTGTGGGTCTGTTGCCTCGCAGGTGCAAGGGTTTGGGACAGAACAGATCAGCTGGACAAACGTCTGGAAAGGGAGGATGAACAACCAGAAGTTGTCATTCATGTGGGAACCAACAACATAGGGAGGTCTTCCTGAACCAGTTTCAGGAGATCGGGAGGAGGTTGAAATGTAAGACCTCCAGGGTAGTCGTTTCAGAAATATGACCTGTGCCAGCAACATCACCATTTAGGCAAAGGCAGATCAAGGAGGTAAATGCATGGCTTGAGGGATGGTGTAGAAGGGAGGGGTTTAGATTTTTGGGTCATTGAGATCAATTTTGGGAAAGAAGAAAGCTGTTTAGAAGAGATGAACTTCACCTGAGCCGAAATGGAACCGATCTCCTGAGGGAGTAAATAATGTAGTTGGGGTGGATGTAAACTTGTAAGGCAGCGGGGTGGATTGACTCATGGGTCTAGTTTTAGAAGTACCAGTGAAGGCAAAAGAACAAGGATGATTAATAGGGAGAGATGGCTTGAGTGTTGACAGGGAACAAATAGATGGTCACCTCGCAAAGGGCAAGCCAGAGATAAGGAGTGGTTAAATTGCATGTCTGTAAATGCACGGAGTATAGTGATCAAAATTGGGGAACTGGAAGCAGAGGTTTCTCTAGGGACATATGATATAGTAGCATTGACAGAAACATGGCTCAAGCCAGAACATGACTGGATATTTAACATCCCGGGTTATAAGGATGTAATTAGGAACAAGGTTTGTAAAAAGGGACGAAGTGTAGCAGTCTTGGTCAAAGTTAGTATCGTAGCTCTTGAATGAGATGCAGTTCCAGAATTAGAATCTATATGGATGGAGATGAGAAACAGGAAGGGAGCAGTGACCTCATTTGGTATTTCCTATAGACCTCCAAATAGTGGGGAGAAAGTGGAAGAGAGTATTTGTAGGTACATTATGGAAACGTGCAGGTCAGGTAGGGCTGTGATAGTTGGGGATTTTAATGACCCAAGGTAGACTGGGAGAAGGGTATAGTGTGGGGTACGGATGCGGAGAAATTCCTGCAGTATATGCAGGAGGACTTTCTGCAACAGAACATTTCCAGTCCAACCAGGGAGCAAGCTGTTCTGGCTCTTGTCTTAGGAAATGAGGCAGGGGAGGTGAAGAACGTCAGAGTGTCCATTGGGATGTAGCGATCATAACATAATATGATTTAACCTTAAATTAGAAAAGGATAAAAGTCAGTCATGGATTAAGATTCCAGACCGGAAAAGGAAAAATTTTAGGGGTCTTAAAGTTGAACTGGAGCAGGTAGATTGGAAATGCATTTTGGTGGATAAAAAATGGATGAAAAATGGAAGAGTTTCAAAGGAGAAATGAACAGGGTGCAAGCTAGGTATGTACCCATGAGAAATAAATATGGTATATCCAAAGCTAGAGTACCCTGGATGACTCAGGATATTTATGATAAAATAAGGAGAATAAAGAGGCATATGATGCATGCCGGAATAATAATCAGTGCTGGGACCCTTGCTTTTTCTGATTTATATAAATGATTTAGAAGTAGGTGTTGAGGGCGAAATCTCTAAAGTTGCAGATGATTTGAAGCGATGGAGAATAGTGAATTGTGAGGATGATGCTGAGCAACTTCAGAGTTACATTGACAAGTTGGGCAAAGGGGCGGATATCTAGCAAATGAATGTCAGTGCAGCGAAATATGAAGAAACATGGGGAGACAACATAGGCTCAATTGTGCCACTTTGAGGGAAGTACAGGAGCAAAGGGACCTCGGGGTTCGAGCGCATAATTCTCCAAAGGTGGCCAGGCAAGTTGAAGCAGTTGTTAAGAAGGCTTATAAGATCCTTGGGCACATAAAGAGAGGCAAAGAGTATAAAAGCAAGGAAGTGATGCTATACCTCTACAAATCTTTGGTCAGACTAAATTTGGAGTATTGTGTTCAGTTCTGCACAACTTATTTAAGAAAAGATGTTAAACCCCTGCGTAGAGGGCAGAGGACATTTACTCGAATGATACCAGGAAAGATTGGGAAAACTGTGCTTTTTCTTCTTGGAGCAGAGACGTTTAAGAGGCAGCGTCATTGATTGTTCAAAATTCTGAACAATTTTGACAGGGGAAAGAAGGATCTTCTGTTTCGACTAGTTGGTATGTCAGTGACTAGGAATCACAATTTCAAAATGGTCAGCATTCTAGGCCTGACAAATGCTTCCTTTTCTCACTCCAGGTGAGAACAGGTGGCAGGATGGGGTAAAGTCTTTACTCAGAGAGTTGTTGGGGTTTGGAATGCGCTGCCTGGGAGAGCGGTAGAGGTGGATTCCACAGGAGGTGAAGGGAGTGTCCAGATGTGAGACCCCTTAAAACGAAATAGCTAGGATAACACTAGAATAGTTCTACATACATTAGTTTATTAAGGATTAAGATTAATCATAGAAAATATATCCAGTAATCATTATTTACCATTAAACATGTATTTTTAGGACATAGCACTAATAAGCATTCAAACTCTTGCTACAAACAGTGGCCACAATGCATAATGGGATTTAAGCCAGCTGACTTGCCCATGTTTTTGAGACAAACAGGATTGTGAGGTCAGCAATAACATGGTCACCTCAGTAAACAGTTCTTATCAGTGCCCCAGCATCCTGTTTTAGACAATCCATGGTGTAAAAGGGAAACCAATTTTGCATCCTGCCCCTAGATGAACAATGAGGTGGGCAGGAGCTGCCTGTGACACGTAGGTTGGGAATGTCAGAAAAACGACTTTATAATGGACACAGGATTCTAGTAAACAACAGGTGGCAGGATGGGGTTAAATCATGAACAGATCACAAGTCGTCATTTTGCTTAAAGTAAATTTTATTGGACAATATAAACTTGACAGCTCCAGGAGTGGATCAAGTCCAACTGAGGTGGGCTATTGATTTTTGGGAATTTCTATAATTGGTGTGTTTATGCCAGTGTCAGACAGAGGGATTTTGGCATTTATCCATAATCTCTCTCCCATGTACATGGACCAAGCTTAGAATAATAAAGCCATCTTAACCAGGTTGATGTGTGTCTGTAGATCTGTGTGTTCAGATGAGCTGTAACTAAGAGGGAGGAACTCCACGTAAAAGCTAGCTCAATACTCAAGCCTTGAAAACGCTCCTACAGGAGGTTTCCAAAGGGAGCTCGATATATATTTGAAAGTGATTACTTTTGAGTGCAACAGAGATAGGGCTGGGGAATGGCACCTGCTGGGTAGCTCTTTTGAAAGCCGTTGCAGACACTATGGGTCATATGGCCATATTCTGTGCTGTAAATAACAAACAACACATAACAGTGAGATGGGAAACAACTTTGCTGAAACTCGCTTTTCCATGCTGAACATGGTCTTTGTAGGGAACAGAGTTCAGTGACTCAAGGACATTGTCTATTTCAATGTTGCCAAAACCTACAAGGGAAATAGCACTGATCTCCTCCACCGTGGCTGTGTGACCTTTACCTGTGGTAGTGCTCGCATCACCATTACACAGATCCCCCTGACAACACGTCACTTCATTCAGTATTATAGAAAAGTCGAGCAAACGTATTGGTCGGCATATGTTCTCAGAAACACATCCTCTGGTGGTAAATTGCAGCCCAACTTTTACTAGAAAGAGAGACAAAAAATATTTAATCTCAGTGGAGTTACTCCTTATAAAGAAGTGATCCATTATCCAGATGTTGACGTTATTAAAGGACAGCGGCAAACTTGATTAAATTTGATGACAATTCAATACTTTGGTGGTCATTTTTACCACCACCAGCTTTTCATTCGTAGTTCCATTTTACTGCAATTCAAACGAGCCAGATACTCAGATTGCCTTAGTTTGGATTTGAGCTCGGTGTGGATTGGTCAACTTTTGGCTTGCTTGTAATTTACCTGGGATCATGGCCATGTCCATATTGTGATTTTGGGAAAGCAGACAGTTATCAGAGACCCATCACTGCAGCCAATAATGATCAATTTCATCTGTGAGCATGAATAGGAGAGATGTAATCTATGATTGGAGGAGCTGTGAGCAACAGTGGGAATGGATGAGGGACTCGAGGAGGGGAATAACAGAGAATGAGGGGGAGAAGAATAAGGAGAAGGGAGAGATGCCAACAAGTGAACAAAGGGCAGGGTAGAGGACCAAATTCTAGAGCTGGATAAGGTCTTTGAGCTCCCGAATCTATAGAAATACAGGGGTGCTGAGTTATTTCCAAACATGAATCAGGCTTTGTCAGAAGGGGCAGAGACTAGGGAAGGTTCCCTGCTAGATGGAGTCTATGGGGGCAATGAAGGGCTCAGCTAGATCAAATTGCTGAGAAGCGAGGAGTGTCTAGTTGGCTGGTTGGCAGCCCCATATTAGAGCGGGATTCAAGAGTGCTACCCAATCACCAGCTCTCAATGGTCATGGTCTTGCTTCAATAGACGCACAACAGCCCACATCAACTATAGATTATAAACACAGTGGAACAGCGAATCATGACTGGGTAAACTCTCCACTTGCCTGGGTGACTGCAGCTCCAACAACATTTTGGAAGCTCCACATCATCCAGACAAAGCAGCCAGTTTCATTTTACCATCCACAAACATTCACTCCGTCCACTAGCGACAGACAGTAGCAGCTTTGCGCAGGTGAAGGAGATACAGCCTGAGTGAGTGAGCACATCCAGAGTGGGAATTGGAACTTGGTACGAAAGGGAAAATGCTGGAAAATCTCAGCAAGTCTGGCAGCATCTGTAGGGAGAGAAAAAAGCTAACGTTTCAAGTCCGATGACTCTTTGTCAAAGCTAACAGACAGAGAGAGTGGGAAATATTTATACTGTGGAGTGAGATGAGTCATAGCCACAGAAACCCAGGGAAACTGGGTGCTAATGGCCACAGATACTAAGGATAAAGAGTGTTAATGGCCGTCCCCAGAGAGGGCAAAAGATGTGAAAGGTCAAACAGCAGGGAAACTAACATCAGAGGATGAACTGTAGGTGTGGGGGGAGGGGAAGGGGGAAGCAAAGAGGAGAAAGGTTATGGAAAGGTGGATAAGATTGGGGGGGGGGGGGGTTGGAGAATTAAATGTATATTAAGAAAGAAAGAAATGGTAAAAGACAGTTAAAATGAAATGAAAACAAATGGGTCGAGGTGGGGCTGATCATCTGAAGTTGTTGAATTCGACGTTTAGGCCGGAAGGCTGTAGCGTGCCTAACCGGAAGATGAGATGTTGTTCCTCCAGTTTGCATTGCGCTTCACTGGAACATTGCAGCAGGCCAAGAACAGACATGTGGGCATGGGAGCAGGGTCTTTTGTCAAAATAGCAAGCAACAGGAAGGTCAGGATCCTGAATGCTGTGATTTGTTATCTGTTAAATTTGTTATCTGATAAATCTGTTAAATTTGAAAAAAAAATAATATTGCAAAAAAATCTAATTGATTAACTAAATAGTGGAGTAACTAAACTTGAGGGCAGAGATTGGTATTTAGCATTTAATTTTACAGTACAAATTATCCAGCGTCAGGGCCATATAGTTAATTGTAACTCAATCTAACAATAATTCAAGTGTTTATTTTTAATTAATTAATTAATGCTTAAATGTCACTCAGTGGGGTGCAGTGCTCCAACTGTGAGATGTGGCAGATCTGTGACACTTCCAGTGTTCCATCGACTACATCTGCAGCAAGTGTAACCAATGGCAGCTCCTCACAGACCGCATGGTTCGGTTGGAGCAGCAATTGGATGCACTGAGGAGCATGCAGGTGGGAGAAAGCATCATAGATAGGAGTTATAGAAATGTGGTCACACTCAAGGTGCAGGCAGAGAGATTGGTGACCACCAGAAGGGGCAGGCAGTCAGTGCAGGAATCCCCTGTGGTTGCCCCACTCTCGAACAGGTATACCACTTTGGATACTGTTGGGGGGAATAGCCTATCAGGGGAAAACAGCAGCAGCCAGAGCAGTGGCACCACGGCTGGCTCTGATGTTCAGCAGGGAGGGTCGTAGCGCAGAAGAGCAATAGTCATAGGGGACTCTATAGTCAGGGGCACAGAGGCGCTTCTGTGGACATGGAAGAGACTCCAGGATGGTATGTTGCCTTCCTGGTGCCAGGGTCCAGTTGTCTCCGAATGGGTAGTGGGCATCCTGAAGGTGGAGGGCAAACAGGCAGAGGTTGTTGTACATATTGGTACTAACGACAGAGGCAGCGAGAGGCATGAGGTCCTGCAGCAGGAGTTCAGGGAGCTAGGCAGAAAGTTAAAAGACAGGACCTCTAGGGCTGTTATCTCAGGATTCCTCCCTGTGCCACGTGCCAGAGCAGCTAACCACAAGGCTAAACAGCTGGTGTAGGAGGGAGGGTTTCCGTTATCTAGACCACTGGGAGCTCTTCCGGGGCAGGTGTGACCTGTATAAGAAGGACGGGTTGCATCTGAACTGGAGAGGCATAAATATCCTGGCCGTGAGGTTTGCTAGTGTCACACGGGAGGGTTAAAACTAGTATGGCAGGGGGATGGGTACCGGAGCAATAGGTCAGAAGGTGAAAAAATTGAGGGAGAACTAGGGAATAGGGCCAGTATGGCTCTGAGGAAGAGCAGCCAGGGAGATGTTGCTGAAAACAGTGGGATTGGTGGCCTGAAGTGCATATGGTTTAATGCAAGAAGTATAACAGGTAAGGCAGATGAACTTAGAGCTTGGATTAGTACTTGGAACTATGCTGTTGTTGCCATTACAGAGACCTGGTTGAGGGAAGGACAGGATTGGCAGCTAAACGTTCAGGATTCAGATGTTTCAGGCAGGATAGAGGGAAATGTAAAATGGGTGGAGGCGTTGCGTTACTGGTTAGGGAGAATATCACAGCTGTGCTGTGGGAGGACACCTCAGAGGGCAGTGAGGCTATATGGGTAGAGATCAGGAATAAGAAGGGTGAAGTCTCAATGTTGGGGGTTTACTACAGACCTCCCAACAGCTAGCAGGAGATAGAGGAGCTGATAGGTAGGCAGATTTTGGAAAAGAGTAAAAGCAACGGGGCTGTTGTGATGGGAGACTTTAACTTCCCCAATATTGACTGGGACTCACTTAGTGCTAGGGGCTTGGACGGGGAAGGGTTTGTAAGGAGCAGCTAGGAGGGCTTCTGAAAACAATATGTCGATAGTCCAACTAGGAAAGGGGCTATACTGGACCTGGTATTTGGGAATGAGCCCGGCCAGGTGGTAGAAGTTTCAGTAGGGGAGCATTTCAGGAACAGTGACCACAATTCAGTAAGTTTTAAAGTGCTGCTGGACAAGGATAAGAGTGGTCCGAGGGTGAATGTGCTAAATTGAGGGAAGGCTAATTATAACAATATTAGACAGGAACTGGAGAACCTAGATTGGGGCGGATGTTTGAGGGTAAATCATTATCTGACATGTGGGAGGCTTTCAAATGTCAGTTGAAAGGAATTCAGGACCGCATGTTCCTGTGAGGAAGAAGGATAAATACAGTAAATTTCGGTAACCTTGGATAACAAGAGATATTGTAGGCCTCGTCAAAAAGGAAAAGGAAGCATTTGTCAGGCCTAGAATGCTGGGAACAGACGAAGCTTGTGTGAAATATAAGGAAAGTAGGAAGGAATTTAAGCAAGGAGTCAGGAGGGCTAAAAAGGGTCACGAAAAGTCATTGGCAAATAGGCTTAAGGACATTCCCAAGGCTTTTTACTCGTACATAAAAAGCAAGATGGTAGCCAGGGAAAGGGTTGGTCCACTGAAGGACAGGCGAGGGAATCTATGTGTGGAGCCAGAGGAAATGGGCGAGCTACTAAATGAATACTTTGCATCAGTATTTACCAAAGAGAAGGAATTAGTGGATGTTGAGTCTGGAGAAGGGAATGTAGATAACCTGGGTCACATTGAGATCCAAAAAGACGAGGTGTTGGGCATCTTGAAAAATATGAAGGTAGATAAGTCCCAGGGCCTGATGGGATCTATCACAGAATACTGAAGGAGGCTCGAGAGGAAATTGCTGAGGCCTTGACGGAAATCTTTGGATCCTCACTGTCTTCAGGTGATGTCCCGGAGGATTGGAGAATAGCAAATGTTGTTCCTTTGTTTAAGAAGGGTAGCAAGGATAATCCAGGGAACTACAGGCCGGTGAGCCTTACACCAGTGATCGGGAAATTACTGGAGAGAATTCTTCGAGACAGGATCTACCTTCATTTGGAAGTAAATGGACGTATTAGCGAGAGGCAGCATGGTTTTGTGAAGGGGAGGTCGTGTCTCACCAGTTTTTCGAGGAGATCACAAAGATGATTGATGCAGGTAGGGCAGTGGATGTTGCCTATATGGACTTCAGTAAGGCCTTTCACAAGGTCCCTCATGGCAGACTGGTACAAAAGGTGAAGTCACACGGGATCAGGGGTGAGCAAGATGGATACAGACGTGCCTAGGTCATAGAAGGCAGAGGGTAGCAATGGAAGGATGCTTTTCTAATTGGAGGGCTGTGACTAGTGGTGTTCCACAGGGATCAGTGCTGGGACCTTTGCTGTTCGTAGTATATATAAATGATTTGGAGGAAAATGTAACTGGTCTGATTAGTAAGATTGCAGACGACACAAAGGTGGTGGAATTGCGGATGGCGATGAGGACTGTTGGACGATACAGCAGGATTTAGATCGTTTGGAGACTTAGGCAGAGAGATGGCAGATGGAGTTTAATCCGGACAAATGTGCAGTAATGCATTTTGGAAGGTCTAATGCAGGTAGGGAATATACAGTGAATGGTAGAACCCTCAAGAGTATTGACAGTCAGAGAGATCTAGGTGTACAGGTCCACAGGTCACTGAAAGGGGAAACATAGGTGGAGAAGGTAGTCAAGAAGGCATACGGCATATTTGCCTTCATTGGCTGGGCCATTGAGTGTTGCAGCTGTATAGAACCTTAGTTAGGCCACACTTGGAGTACAGTGTTCAATTCTGGTTGGCACACTACCAGAAGGATGTGGAGGCTTTAGAGAGGGTGCAGAAGAGATTTACCAAGATGTTGCCTGGTATGGAGGGCATTAGCTATGAGGAGAGGTTGAATAAACTCGGTTTGTTCTCACTGGAATGACGGAGATTGAGGAGCGACCTGATAGAGGTCTGCAAAATTATTAGGAACTTAGACAGAGTTGGCAGTCAGAGGCTAGTACTAGTACTAGGTTTGAGGTGCGAGAGGCAAGGTTTAGAGGAGATGTACGAGGCAAGTTTTCTTCTTGCCTGGAACTCGCTGCCGGAGGAGGTGGTGGAAGCAGGGATGGGTAACGTTTAAGGGGCATCTTGACAAATACATGAATAGGATGGGAATAGAGGGATACGGACCCCGGAAGTGCAGAACCATTAGTTTAGACAGGCAACATAGTCGGCACAGGCTTGGAGGGCCGAAGGGCCTGTTCCTGTGCTGTACTTTTCTTTGTTCTTTTCTTTGTTCTTTGTTCAATGTTTGCCATCTACTCGATGCACGGCACGTCCTCACCAAGTTTACTCAAGCAGCCATGTAAACCCATGACCGCTGCCATCTAGAAGGAAAAAGGCAGCAAGTACATGGGAACTACTTGGAGATTTCGCTCCAAGTCACTCAACATCTGGACGTGGAAATATATCGCCATTTCATCCCTGTCTCTGGTACAAAATCCTGGGGTGGATTCTCCGATCACCGACGCCACAATGGCGTTCGCCAATTGGCCGGAGAATCCATTTTTACACTGGAATCAGGAGCGGCGCCATTTTTGCGATGCTCGGTACCTTCAAAAACAGCATACTCAGCTGCATGCCATATGGACAGCTTCAGGATGTCACCTGAGGCCCTCTCCTGATGCTCTGCCCATGATGGGCCGAGTCTCCGATGACGTCACTTGTGTGCTCACACCGTTCGGGGACCTCATGTGGCAGCTATGGACTGAGTCCAACGCCGCCACAGCCGGGGGGGGGGAACAGCCATTCCGCTGGCAGAGGGGGCTTCGGCGACAGCTGGAGTGATTGGTGGAGGGTGGTCCAGGTGTGGCTTGGGGGGGCTGGGGGGGAGGCAGCTTTTGGCAGGCAGAGTCCACACGTGGCCGGCACCAGGTTGTTGTACGGTGCGGCCACCGCCTTGCGCATGCAAGGCCACAGACCCAGCCATTCTGCGGCTGTATCTACAGGTAAAGCTGGGGGCTTTACGCTGCATGGCTGCCAGCCCCACACAGGGCAGAGGATTGGTGCGGGATTGGTGCCAACTTTCTGGTTGTAAGACCAGACGGATCCTGCAGATATAGCCACAGGATCAGAGAATCCAGCCCCTGGAACTCCCTCCCACCCCCACCCACCCAACCACACTGGAGGTGTAGAGAGACTGCTGCGGTTCAACAAGACGGCTCACTGCCACCTTCTCAATGGAAATTAGGGAATGGGCAATAAACACTGGCTTAGCCATCGACAGAGTGAATTCTAAATAAAACACACATGTCCAAGGGTATAATTTATCAATGGTTTTCACCTGAAACGGCACACTGCAGCTCTCTGGCAGTTCATGTGGAAAGAACAAGGGGTAGAATTCTCCGCTCCGGCACGGCATCAGGTGTGGTTGCCGCCGGCGTGAACAGGTCAGGAACGTCAGGCCGCTCGGCCCATCCGGGCCGGAGTATCGCCGGTCGCTGTGAAAAACGGCGAGCGGCGATTCTCCGAGCGGTGGGTGGGAGAATCACGGGGGGTGCCAGGGCGGCTTGTCGTGAGTCGCCCGGCCCTCCCGCGATTCTCCCACCCGACGTGGGGAGCGGAGAATCGGGCCCAAGGTGATTGGGACTATTGGGATCCCTCTTCCAGATAGCCAGCATAAACACAACGGGCCGAATGGCATCCCTTGTTTTGTACGATCAATGTTTCTCTTTTTATTAAAAAAGCGCTCTTCAAACTGACGAGGTTGAGGCATGAATATCGAAGGCACCGTTAAATTGAGGATCGCAGCATTTGGGCAGCACAGTAACACAAGTGGCTAACACTGTGGCTTCATAGCTCCAGGGTCCCAGGTTTGATTCCCTGCTGGGTCACTATCTGTGCGGAGTCTGCATGTTCTCCCCGTGTCTGCGTGGGTTTCCTCCGTGGACTCTGGTTTTCTCCCACAGTCCAAAGATGTGCAGGATGGGTGGATTGGCCATGCTAAATTGCCCTTAGTGACCAAAAAGGTTAGGAGGGGTTATTGGGTTACGGGGATAGGGTGGAAGTGAGGGCTAAAGTGGGTCGGTGCAGACTCGATGGGCCGAATGGCCTCCTTCTGCACTGTATGTTCTATGTTCGATGTTCTATTCAGCGAGTATAATTAAACCTACCCAATGCCTCCTGTATTCCTGTCGCATTGAAACAGCGATTCTCTGCTCCCACACAATTCACTTTCCTCAGACTGTTAATGCAGGACTCGGAGGATGAGTTATAACATCCGAAACATTGCAATCCATTGACTGTGGTATTGGCAGGCTCTGAAATAGAAACACTCATTGGATAAAACCTTCAGAACCTCCTCAATACAATTTCACAGTAACACACCCAGGTTCATCTCGAAAGCTGGAAATCGGCCGTTTGTTTCCAACCCCGCCAGCTATTCGTTTCCAGATGACTGCAGTGCTACAGTGCAAAGTGTAAGGTGAGGATTCGGGGCTAAATCAGGCACCAACCCGCAATAGCCCATCTTTCCCGAAGGCCAAGGTTATTTGTTTTAGCCCCAACCATGTAAGGTCTCGCAATTCCTTAACCCGGGATGGGCAGGAAAAAGTGCAGGAAAACTTCACGATAGGACAATGAGACATAGGAGAAGTGGGCCATTTGACCCACCCATTCTCCTTCTTCACTGAATGAGATAATGACTGGTCTGATTTAGCGATCCTAAACTGCAGGTTCCTGCCTTATCCCTATAAACCTTGGGGCTTAAGTATGGTTCTATTTCCAAGGGCTGGTGCAGACATGATGGGCCAAATGGCCTCCTTCTGTCCTGTAAATTCTATGATTCTAAGAAATTCCTCCTGATCTCTGTCTTAAATTGGTGACCACTTACTCTGGGATTATGCCCTCTGGTCCTCGACTATCCCACAAGAGGAATCAAACTCTCAGCGGCTACCCTGTCAAGGACTCTGAGAATCGTATATGCCTCAATAAGTTCGCTTTTCATTCTTCTAAACTCCAATGAGTACAGGCCCTCCCCAGAAGAAAATCCCTCCATATTCGGGATCAATCTGGTGAACTTTCTCTGGACTGCCTCCAATGCCAATATATCTTTACTAGCCTAAACTGCTCACAGTATAACAGGTGCGGTCCAGCCAGTGTTAAAGTATAGTTTTAGCAAACTTTCCCTAATTTTGTACGCTATTCCCATATAAATAAAGGCCAATGTTCGATTTGATTTTCCTATTACGTGTTGACCTTGCATGTGAGCTTATTGTGATTTATGCATGAGGATTCCCAAATCCATCTGTATTGCAGTTTTCTGCAACCTTTCAAATTTAAGAAATATTCAGCTCCTTTATTCTTCCTACAGAAGTGTATAATTCCACATTTTATTCCATCTGTTAAGTTTTTGCCCACTCAATTTACTTGTCTATTTCCCTCTGTAGACTTTGTGGCCTCCTCACTCCTTGCCTTCACACCTATTTTTGTACGATCTGAAAATGTGGCAATAGTTCATTCACTTTCTACATCCAAGTCAGCAATATATAGTGTATCATGTTCATTACCAACTCAAAGGATTCTAAGAAATTTGTCAGGTATGATTTGTCCCTTCATGAAGCCATGATGACTGCATAATAATAATATATATTTCTAAATGCTGTGCTTTTCCACACTTTCCAATGGAATAACCAGGGTTCCATACGCATTGACCTCTTCAGAGTTTAAGGATTCTTAAAAGATAACTACCAATGCTTCTGCTATCTTTTTTAGCTACTTTCTGTACTAACCTAGGAGGCAACCCATCAGATCCAGGGAGCTTATCAGCCGTTGGCCCCATTAGTTTGCCTACTACATTTTCTCTAGTGACAGTTATTGTATTTATATTCCCTCTCTCCATTTTGTTGCTGGATTCTTAGAATTGTTGGAGTGTTACTGTTGACTTCAACTGTGAAGACTGGCACAAAATATTTTTTTAACTTCTCTGTCATTCCCAGGACCTCGATTATGAATGCTCCAGACTCATTCTCTAACAAGTCGATGTAAAGGGCCTATGTTCACCTTGGTCTCACTTTCCCTTTATATATTTAAAGAAGCTCTTACAGTCCGTGTTTGTTGCACTAGTTAGTCAAACCTCTTGTTTAACTTTTCCCTCTTTATTGTTTTCCAGAGATCCTTCAGTGTGATGTAGACAAGCTGAGCGAGTGGGCAAATTAATGGCAAATGCAGTTTAACGAGGACATCTACTTTGGCATAAAGAACAAGAAGGAACACTACTATGCGAATGACCAAAAATTAGGAGAGGAAAATGTGCAATGAGATCTGGGTGAACTTGTACACCAGTCACTGAAGGTAAGCATGCAGGTACAGCAGGCGGTAAAGAAGACAAATGGCATGCTGGCCTTCATTGCAAGAGATTCAATTACAGAAGAAATTTCTTCACCAGAGAGTGGTGAGCATGTGGAATTCGTTACCACAGGAAGGAGTTGAGGCCTAAACATTGTGTATTTCAACAAAGCTGGTAGATATAGCACTTAGGGCGAAGGGAATCAAAGTATTTGGGGGAAAAGCTGGTTTAGGTTATTTTGTTGGATTATCAGCCATGATCATATTGAATGGCTCAACAGAGGGTGGCATAGTGGCACAGTGGTTAGCACTGCTGCCTATGGCGCTGAGGACCCGGGTTCGATCCTGGCCCCGGGTCACTGTCTGTGTGAAGTTTGCGCATTCTCCCCGTGTCTGTGTACACCCCAAAGATGTGCAGGCTAGTTGGATTGGTCATGATAATTTGACCCTCAATTGGAAAAATAAAATTGGGTACTCAAGATTTATTCAAAAAATGAATGGCAGAGCAGGCTCACAGGGCCAAGTGGCCTCCTCCTGCTCCTATTTTCTGTGTTTCTATGTTTCTATATGGGTTCTGTATCTTCTGATCCAACATGATTTCTTGTGATCATACTTATTCCGTCTCTAAACTATCCAACATCCTTTCCTTCCTGACTCTCCTTATGGAAAGTCACATTCCCTGAATATTTAGTTCACAACTTTGATCTCCTCGTCAGGTTGTATCAGTAATGTAAGACTATTCCCATTAACCTCAATCTTTGCCGTGAATTCAATTATTTTGTGTCAAATACTCCATGCAGTTAAGCAATGCGCCAGTAATTTTGGTGTTTTGCTATTTTCCGCTTTGACCCTATATTGTGTTTTATTTGTGTGTACACTTCTTGTCACACTGTGAGTTCCATTAACTAAAGAGTTCCATTAACTAAAATGTTGCCTTGCAGTGCTCCCAAATTCTCTTTTAAGCTCATAGGTTCCCTCTCCAGAACGATCCCTCCCACCCTCCCACATTTAAGTAAAGCCCCCTCATCTTCCCTAGTTAAGTGGGTTGCAAGAACATTGGTTCAAGCACAGTTAAGACGTAAGCTGTCACAACGGTCCAGCCCTTCTTTTCCCAGTCTTGATGTCAGTGCCCCACGAACCAGTAACCACGTCTACCACCAGCAGTACAGCCACGTATTGATCTCCAATTGTGTGGACCCTGTACCAATTTATACGAGGCTCAGGGAATAATTCTAACCTCTGGTTCAGGGAAGGAGGGGTGAAAAACCTGTTGTGGGTCGGGCAGTATTGTTGGGCTGAGTTTATAATCAAATCAGCCATGGCCTTATTGAATTGCGGAGCAGTGTGGATGGGCTGAATAGCCTACTCCTGCTTCTGATTTGTATGTTCCGACATTTTGCTCAATTCTAACGTGGACCAAATGCCCTCTGTGGGGCCTGGAGCAAGAATGAGTATTCGGTGGGGACTGGAGCTGAAGTCAGTGGAAGGGGGTTTTAAGAGGTGTCGCACTAACTCCCTCAGCTGGTAAATCCATTTCATGATGTGTTGGGGCCTATGAGGACGGCCTATGAATTACAAGTTACACATAAATAAATAAAAAACAAGACCGTACATTTACTTCATGTCAGAATATTTTAAAAATATGCTAAATATTACATTGGCGTGTTATTAAACATCAAGTAGCACCCAGCTTTCTAAGGAGACATTTGATCAAAAGCTTTGCAAAGATGTAGGTTCTTTGGGCAGTGTGCGAGTGCCGGGTGGTAATCCCCCGGTTTGATGCCAAGACAACTGATGAAAATCAACATGACACACATGCATGACACACATTCCTGAAATGTGTTCCTCAGATCCCAATTGGAATATTACTCACTGTAAACTTACCTGAAACTATCTGATTATTGCAGCGGTCAGATTCACAGAAACTGTTGCTCTGGGAGATGGAAACCACTCCGCTGTTCAAAGAGAAGTCATTCGATGCAGTGGAACACTGTTGGCTAATTCGCCTGGTCGTTATTCCCTCTGGAAAGAAGCACAGACTGGAGTTGGAAGCTGACGCCGGTTATTTTCCCCAAGATTCCGGCTTTGATCAATGTGACTGTGTTGAGAGTAATTCAGCTCAGCTTATCCCAGACCATTATCAATTCCTGGTCATTGGCCAAGAAACAAACTCGACTATCTCTGCCCCGTGTCCAACTGTTGTCTCGCTCTGGGGAAATCAAAGAGCAGCGCAGGACAGAAGGAGACCATTCAGCCCATAGAGGCTGTGCTGGTTCTTTCCTCCAACAATCTAGTAAATCACTGGGAGACCCAGTACTGTTCATTTTTTGTTCAAGGGAAATGGGCGTTGCTGGCTGAGCCAGCGTTTGTTGCCCATCCCTAACTGCCTTTGAGAAGGAGGTGGTGAGCTGCCTTCTTGAACCCCACAGTCCCCGTGGTGTAGGTAATCCCACCATGTTATTGGGGAGACAGTTCCAGGATTTTGATCCAGGGGCAGCTGAGGTATGGCGACACATTCCCAAATCAGGATGGTGAAGGACTTGGAGGGAAACATGCATGTGGTTGTGTTCCGAATTATGAACCGCTCTTGTCCTTCAACATAATAGTGGTGGTGGGCTCAGAGGGTGTTGTCTGAAGAACTGAAGGCAGCATGCGTGCTATACACTGAAGTTAGTTGAGTGAGTGGGCAAATGAATGGCAGATGCAGTATAATTTAGAGAAATGCAAGGTTATCCACTTTGGTAGCAAAAACGAGAAGGCAGACTATTATCTGAATGGCCATAAATTAGGAGAGGGGAATCTGCAACAAGACCTGAGTGTCCTCGTACATCGGTCACTGAAGGTAGGCATGCAGGTACAGCAGGCGGTAAAGAAGATAAATGGCCTTCACAGCAAGAGGATTCGATTACAGGAGCAGGGATGTCTTGCTACAATTATACAGGACCTTGGTGAGGCCACACCTGGAATATAGTGTGCAGTTATGGTCTTCTTATCTGAGGAAGAGTGTTCTTATTGTAGAGGGAGTGCAGCAAAGGTTTGCCAGACTTATTCCTGGGATGGCGGGACTGACGCATGAGGAGACATTGAATCGGTTAGAATTGTATTCGCTGGCATTCCGAAGAATGATGGGGGAATCTCATAGAAACCAATAAATTCGAACAGGAATGGGCAGGCTAGATGCAGGAAGGATATTCCCCATGGTGGGTGCATCCACAACCAGAGGTCATAGTCTGAGCATACACGGTAGAGCATATTGGATAGAAAGTAGTTGAGGACAAAACATTGCATGTTTTCAAGAGGCCGTTGGTTATAGCACTTAGGGCGAAGGGGATCAAAGGATACGGGGGAAAGTGGGATTACGTTATTGAGTTGGAGGATCAGCCATGACCATAAAGAATGGCAGAGCAGACTCGAAGGGCCGAATGGCCTCCTCCTGCTTCTATTTTCTATGCTTCTATGTAAGTTATGAAGAGTGATGGCAAGGGACCCAAATCTCTTTCCATCAGATAGCTGACCAATGCTCCCACTGTTAGTCAAAGAATAGATAAACGCAAATTACTGTGGATGCTGTAATCTGAAACAAAAGAGAAAATGCTGGAAAATCTCAGCAGGTCTGGCAACATCTGGGGGGAGAGAGAAGAGCTAACGCTTCGAGTCCAGATGACCCGTTGTCAAAGCTAAAAGGCATCAAAACCATTTCTCTCTTAGTGTTGGAGCCCTTGGTTTCTGTGGCTATTAGCACTCTGTTTCCTTAGTTTCTGTGGCTATGACCCATCTTTCATTCTCTCACCCCACAGTATAAATATTTCCCACTTTCTATGTCTTTTTGCTTTGACAAAGGGTCATCTGGAATCGAAACGTTTGTTCTTTTCTCTCCCGACAGAAGCTGCCAGACCTGCTGAGATTTTCCAGCATTTTCTCTTTGCTCCCAATGTTAATGTCTGCCACTTCCATCTGGTGGAAGGATTTACAGGTTGTCACTCAAACCTGTTTGGTTACGTCATGCACACCCCTTCTTTGGTCATCCAATCCTGGAGCTGGACTGGAAACCAGGGGCAGTGAGGCTGCGCACTGCATCACAAGACCTCCCCAATCCTCCCTCGAGTGACTGGAATCACCGGCCATAGGTTAGAAGCCAATGAAGAGAAACACCACTACTGAATTCAATGTTTAAAAATGGGGATCTCCATTTTCATACAATCCGGAAAAGAATTGGATTGGAAAGAAACATTACCGATGATGCTTGCAGAGGAAACAGTCTGGCAGCTGGTGGTCCCAGCAGTGCAGGTTTCATCGTTAAAATTGCAGGTACCCGATGATCCAGAACATTGCAAACAGGTCAGAGATCGCACTGGAAGATGAGAGATTGAGTCAAAGTCAGTGATTTGCTGAGTTTCAATGTGTGGCTCATTAATTGAGAAACATCATTCCTATTCGGGTCAGTTCCATTCTTGCTCAAACATCTGCTACTTTCATATTACAGACACGGGTGTGCTGATCACAATCTCAATTTACACATCATTCACCCTCATATCCCGGGGAGTTTGACAGATTGAATGAAGTTGACAGCGGTCTGTTTAGTTGGAGTTGTGATTGCATCTCTGTGGTGGTATGAATAGGAGCACTGCCATTGGTGCAGAGCACTGGTTTCCCATTGGCTCTGGCTGGTCATGTGCCTCTCGTCTGATTGGCTGGGACTAGTCATGTGACTGCTCACCAATTGGTCGAGAGACAAGTAGACCCCGCCTCCGAGGTGGGGTATAAGTACCCAGAATTTCCGGCGGTCAGCCTTTCACTGTAGTCGACCACCAGGCTAACATCTAGCTGATGAAAGCCTAAGTTTGGACCTTCATCGTGTCTCGCGTCCAATTGATGGTACATCAATCTCAACTGCAAACAGTCTGAATATAATGTAACATTGGGCTGAATTTATTATTGTGACTCATTTACCTGGCGAGTGGTAAATGATCAAACAAACAACAGCAGAGCCCTATTACATGGAAAATAGGACAGAGAGGCGGCCAATCGGCCTACCGTATTAATTCCAGGTTCTGATCCAGACAAGCCTCTCCCTCCCGTTATCATTTCAATCTGAGTTCACTTTACGAGTCCATTTCCCTCAACTGTTAACCTGGGTTGCCTTTACCTGCAGCTGAAGTGGACCAATGAGGGAGGAAACTTGTGCAAAGGTCGATGAGGATCGATTTCCTCATGTTTTCCATTCAAAAACTTTGATTAAGGTTTAATCCTGCATTGTAGGACTCGATTACTAAATGGGATTAATTGATGTGGGACAGTGAGCAGCAGAGCAGGATTGCCCTGAGTGTGATATTAGACAGTCTGGAGAGTGAGCGGTATAGCGGGATTACTCTGGGTGGGATATTAGACAGACTGGAGAGTGAGCGGTACAGCGGGATTACACTGGGTTGGATATTAGACTGGAGAGTGAGCGGTACAGCGGGATTACTCTGGGTGGGATATTAGACAGACTGGAGAGTGAGTGGTACAGCGGGATTATTCTGGGTTGGATATTAAACAGACTGGAGAGTGAGCGGTACAGCGGGATTACTCTGGGTGGGATATTAGACTGGAGAGTGAGCGGTACAGCGGGATTACTCTGGGTGGGATATTAAACAGACTGGAGAGTGAGCAGTACAGCGAGATTACCCTGGGTGGGATATTAAACAGTCTGGAGAGTGAGCGGTACAGCGGGATTACTCTGGGAGGGATATTAAACAGTCTGGAGAGTGAGCGGTACAGCGGGATTACTCTGGGAGGGATATTAAACAGTCTGGAGAATAAGCGGCACAGCGGGATTACTCTCGGTGGGATATTAGACTGGAGAGTGAGCGGTACAGCAGGATTACTCGGGTGAGATATTAAACAGACTGGGGAGTGAGCGGTACAGCGGGATTAGTTTGGGTGGAATATTAGACTGGAGAGTGAGTGGAACAGTGGGATTACTCTGGGTGGGATATGAAACAGACTGGAGAGTGAGCGGTACAGCGCGATTACTCTGGGTGGAATATTAGACTGGAGAGTGAGCAGTACAGCGGGATTAGTCTGGGTGGGATATTAGACAGACTGGAGAGTGAGCAGTACAGCGGGATTACTCTGGGTGGGATATTAAACAGACTGGAGAGTGAGCAGTACAGCGGGATTACTCTGGGTGGGATATTAGACAGACTGGAGAGTGAGCGGTACAGCGGGATTATTCTGGGTGGGATTTTAGACAGACTGGAGAGTGAGCGGTACAGCGGGATTATTCTGGGTTGGATATTAAACAGACTGGAGAGTGAGCGGTACAGCGGGATTACTCTGGGTGGGATATTAGACTGGAGAGTGAGCGGTACAGCGGGATTACTCTGGCTGGGATATTAAACAGACTGGAGAGTGAGCAGTACAGCGGGATTACCCTGGGTGGGATATTAAACAGTCTGGAGAGTGAGCGGTACAGCGGGATTACTCTGTGAGGGATATTAAACAGTCTGGAGAATAAGCGGCACAGCGGGATTACGATCGGTGGGATATTAGACTGGAGAGTGAGCGGTACAGCAGGATTACTCGGGTGAGATATTAAACAGACTGGGGAGTGAGCGGTACAGCGGGATTACTCTGGGTGGGATATTAAACAGACTGGAGAGTGAGCGGTACAGCGGGATTACTCTGGGTGGGATATTAGACAGACTGGAGAGTGAGCGGTACAGCGGGATTATTCTGGGTGGGATTTTAGACAGACTGGAGAGTGAGCGGTACAGCGGGATTACTCTGGGTGGGATATTAAACAGACTGGAGAGTGAGCAGTACAGCGGGATTACCCTGGGTGGGATATTAAACAGTCTGGAGAGTGAGCGGCACAGCGGGATTACTCTGTGAGGGATATTAAACAGTCTGGAGAATAAGCGGCACAGCGGGATTACTCTCGGTGGGATATTAGACTGGAGAGTGAGCGGTACAGCAGGATTACTCGGGTGAGATATTAAACAGACTGGGGAGTGAGCGGTACAGCGGGATTAGTTTGGGTGGGATATTAGACTGGAGAGTGAGTGGAACAGTGGGATTACTCTGGGTGGGATATGAAACAGACTGGAGAGTGAGCGGTACAGCGCGATTACTCTGGGTGGGATATTAAACAGACTGGAGAGTGAGTGGTACAGCGGGATTACTCTGGGTGAGATATTAAACAGACTGGAGAGTCAGCGGTACAGTGCGATTACTCTGGGTGGGATATTAAACAGACTGGAGAGTGAGCGGTACAGCGGGATTGCTCTGGGTGGGATATTAGACTGGAGAGTGAGCGGTACAGCGGGATTACTCTGGGTGGGATATTAGACTGTGTGTGACATTACGGTCTGGAGTGTGAGCAGGGCAGTAGGATTAGACTGTGATATTACACTCTGGTCAGTGAGCAGCACAGTAGCATTAGCCTGGGTGGGATACTAAAAAGCTAGGAGAGTGAACAGGAGTGTAGAGTTAGACTGAATGGGATATTACATTCTTGAGAGTGAGCAGGATGGTAGAGTTAGACTGTGTGTGATATTACAGTCTGGAGAGTGAGCAGGGCAAGAGAATTAAACAGTGTGTGATATTACAGTCTTGAGAGTGAGACGTACAGTAGGATAGCCCTGGATGTGATATTACAGTCTGGAGAGTGAACAGGGCAGTAGGATTAGACTGTGTCTGATATTACAGTCTGGAGAGTGAGCAGGATGGTAGAATTAGACTGTGTGTGATATTACAGTCTGGAGAGTGAGCAGGGCAAGAGAATTAAACTGTGTGTGGTATTACAGTCTGGGGAGTGAGCAGGGCAAGAGAATTAAACTGTGTGTGGTATTACAGTCTGAAGCGTGAGCCGGGCAGTCGGATTAGACTGTGTGTGATGTTACAGTCTGGAGAGTGAGCAGAGCAGTCGGGTTAGACGGGATGTGATAATACAGTCTGGAAAGTGAGAGGTACAGTAGGATTAGACTGGATGTGATATTCAAGTCTTGAGAGTGAGCACAGCAGTAGGATTAGACTGGTTGCGATGTTACAGTCTGGAGCATGAACAGGACAGTAGGATTAGACTGTGTGTAACATTACATTTGGAGGGTGAGCAGGGCCATAGGATTAGACTCTGTGTGACATTACAGTCTGGAGAGTTAGCTGGGTCGGAGGGTTAGACTGAACCTGATATTAAACAGTATGGAGACTGAACAGGACAGTAGGATTAGACTAGGTGGGGCATTACAGTCTGGAGAGTGAGCAGGGCAGTAGGATTAGACTGCATGTGATATTACAGTCTGGAGAGTCAGAAGTACAGCAGGATTAGACTGTATGTGAAATTGAACAGTCTGGAGAATGAGCAGGGCAGTAGGATTAGATTGGGTGAGATATTACTGTCTGGAGTGTGAGCAAGGCAGTAGGTTTAGATTGGGTCGGATCATACAGTCTGGAGAGAGAGCAGGGTAATATGATTAGACTGGGTGGGATATTACAGTCTGGAGATTGAGATAGGCAGTCGTTTTAGACTGGATGTGATATTACAGTCTGGGTAGTAAGCAGTGCAGTAGGATTAGACTGGGTGGTATATTACAGTCTCGAGTGTGAGCAGGGCAGTACGATTAGACTATGTGTGATATTACAGTCTTGGGAGTGAGCAGGGCAGTAGGATTAGACTGTGTGTGATATTACAGTTTTGGGAGTGAGCAGGGCAGTAGGATTAGTCTTGATATTACAGTCTGGAGAGTGTGCAGCGCAGCAGGATTAGACTGTGATGTTACAGTCTGGAGAGTAAGCAGGAAATTAGGATGAGATTGGGTGGGATATTACAGTCTGGAGAATGAGCCGGGCAGTAGGATTACACTGGTTGGGTATGAAACAGTCTGGAGGGAGCGCAGTGCAGTAGGATTAGATTGGGTGGGATATTAAACCGTCTGAAGAATGAGCAGGCAGCAGGATGAGATATTAAACAGACTGGAGAGTGAGCAGTACAGCGGGATTACTCTGGGTGGGATATTAAACAGTCTGGAGAGTGAGCGGTACAGCGGGATTACTCTGGGTGGGATATTAAACAGTCTGGAGAGTGTGTGGTACGGTGGGATTACTCTGGGTGGGATATTAGACTGGAGAGTGAGCGGTACAGCAGGATTACTCTGGGTGGGATATTAAAATGACTGGAGAGCGTGTGGTACGGTGGGATTACTCTGGTGGGATATTAGACTGTGTGTGACATTACGGTCTGGAGTGTGAGCAGGGCAGTAGGATTAGACTGTGATATTACACTCTGGTCAGTGAGCAGCACAGTAGCATTAGCCTGGGTGGGATACTAAAAAGCTAGGAGAGTGAACAAGAAAGTAGGGTTAGACTGAATGGGATATTACATTCTTGAGAGTGAGCAGGATGGTAGAATTAGACTGTGTGTGATATTACAGTCTGGAGAGTGAGAAGGCAAGGGAATTAAACAGTGTGTGATATTACAGTCTTGAGAGTGAGACGTACAGTAGGATAGCCCTGGATGTGATATTACAGTCTGGAGAGTGAACAGGGCAGTAGGATTAGACTGTGTGTGATATTACAGTCTGGATAGTGAGCAGGGCAAGAGAATTAAACTGTGTGTGGTATTACAGTCTGGGGAGTGAGCAGGGCAAGAGAATTAAACTGTGTGTGGTATTACAGTCTGGGGAGTGAGCAGGGCAAGAGAATTAAACTGTGTGGGATATTACAGTCTGGAGAGTGAGCAGAGCAGTCGGATTAGACTGTGTGTGATGTTACAGTCTGGAGAGTGAGCAGAGCAGTCGGGTTAGACTGTGTGTGATGTTACAGTCTGGAGAGTGAGCAGAGCAGTCGGGTTAGACGGGATGTGATAATACAGTCTGGAAAGTGAGAGGTACAGTAGGATTAGACTGGATGTGATATTCAAGTCTTGAGAGTGAGCACAGCAGTAGGATTAGACTGGTTGCGATGTTACAGTCTGGAGCATGAACAGGACAGTAGGATTAGACTGTGTGTAACATTACATTTGGAGGGTGAGCAGGGCATTAGGATTAGACTCTGTGTGACATTACAGTCTGGAGAGTTAGCTGGGTCGGAGGGTTAGACTGAACCTGATATTAAACAGTATGGAGACTGAACAGGACAGTAGGTTTAGACTAGGTGGGGCATTGTAGTCTGGAGAGTGAGCAGGGCAGTAGGATTAGACTGCATGTGATATTACAGTCTGGAGAGTCAGAAGTACAGCAGGATTAGACTGTATGCGAAATTGAACAGTCTGGAGAGTGGACAGGGCAGTAGGATTAGATTGGGTGAGATATTACAGTCTGGAATGTGAGCAGGGCAGTAGGTTTAGATTGGGTCGGATCATACAGTCTGGAGAGTGAGCAGCGCAATTGGACTAGAGTGGGTGGGTTTTTACAGTATGGAGAGTGAGATGGGCAGTAGGATTAAACTGGAGGTGATATTACAAACCGGAGAGTGAGCAGTGCAGTAGGATTAGACGGTGCATGATATTACTGTCTTCAGAGTGAACAGGGAAATAGAATTAGACTGTAATATTACAGTCGGGAGAGTGAGCAGGGCAATAGGATTAGACTAGATGTGGTATTACAGTCCAAAGCGTGAGCAGGGCAGTAGGATTAGACTGAGTGGGATATTACGGTCTGGAGAGTGAGCAGGGCAGAGGGATTAGACTGGGTGTGATATTAAACAGCCTGGAGAGTGAGCAGGGCAGAGGGATTAGACTGAGTGGGATATTACGGTCTGGAGAGTGAGCAGGGCAGAGGGATTAGACTGGGTGTGATATTAAACAGTCTGGCGAGTGAGCAGGGCAGTCTCATTAGATTGGGTGTGATATTAAACAGTCTGGAGAGTGAGAGGGCAGTGGTATTAGACTGGGTGTGATATTAAACAGTCTGGAGAGTGAGAGGGCAGTGGCATTAGACTGGGTGTGATATTAAACAGCCTGGCGAGTGAGCAGGGCAGTCTCATTAGACTGGGTGTGATATTAAACAGCCTGGAAAGTGAGCAGGGCAGAGGGATTAGACTGGGTGTGATATTAAACAGTCTGGAGAGTGAGAGGGCAGTGGCATTAGACTGGGTGTGATATTAAACAGCCTGGCGAGTGAGCAGGGCAGTCTCATTAGACTGGGTGTGATATTAAACAGCCTGGAAAGTGAGCAGGGCAGAGGGATTAGACTGGGTGTGATATTAAACAGCCTGGCGAGTGAGCAGGGCAGAGGGATTAGACTGGATGGGATATTAAACAGCCTGGCGAGTGAGCAGGGCAGAGGGATTAGACTGGGTGTGATATTAAACAGCCTGGCGAGTGAGCAGGGCAGAGGGATTAGACTGGATGGGATATTAAACAGCCTGGAAAGTGAGCAGAGCAGAGGGATTAGACTGGGTGGGATATTAAACAGTCTGCGGAGTGAGCAGGTCAGAGGGATTAGACTGGGTGTGATATTAAACAGCCTGGAGAGTGAGCAGGGCAGAGGGATTAGACTGGGTGGGATATTAAACAGCCTGGAGTGTGCCCTAGAGGCACATCAACGATGGGCTGGAATATTGAACAAACTGGAATTTGAGATGACCATTAGGATCCGACCGTGTGGGCTACTATCAGTCTGGAGAATAAACAGGACAGTTAGAAATAGTCTGAGGGATGGTGGATTTTAAACAATTTGGAATTGAGCAAGAGAGTAGGGTTAATCTACGTGTGAGATTAAATAGTCTGGCGATTGTGCAGGTCAGTGTGATTAGACGGAATGAGATAGTAATAGGTCGCAGAGTGACCAGGACAATAGAATTAGTCAAGGGCGGATACTAGTCTAGAAAGTGAGCAGGGCAGTAGGTTTAACCTGTGTGAGATATTATACAGTCTGCGGAGTGAGCAGGGCAGTAGGTTTAACCTGTGTGAGATATTATACAGTCTGCGGAGTGAGCAGGGCAGTAGGTTTAACCTGTGTGAGATATTATACAGTCTGCGGAGTGAACAGGGCAGTAGGTTTAACCTGTGTGAGATATTATACAGTCTGCGGAGTGAGCAGGGCAGTAGGTTTAACCTGTGTGAGATATTATACAGTCTGCGGAGTGAGCAGGGCAGTAGGTTTAACCTGTGTGAGATATTATACAGTCTGCGGAGTGAACAGGGCAGTAGGTTTAACCTGTGTGAGATATTATACAGTCTGCGGAGTGAGCAGGGCAGTAGGTTTAACCTGTGTGAGATATTATACAGTCTGCGGAGTGAGCAGGGCAGTAGGTTTAACCTGTGTGAGATATTATACAGTCTGCGGAGTGAGCAGGCAGTAGGTTTAACCTGTGTGAGATATTATACAGTCTGCGGAGTGAGCAGGGCAGTAGGTTTAACCTGTGTGAGATATTATACAGTCTGCGGAGTGAGCAGGGCAGTAGGTTTAACCTGTGTGAGATATTATACAGTCTGCGGAGTGAGCAGGGCAGTAGGTTTAACCTGTGTGAGATATTATACAGTCTGCGGAGTGAGCAGGGCAGTAGGTTTAACCTGTGTGAGATATTATACAGTCTGCGGAGTGAGCAGGGCAGTAGGTTTAACCTGTGTGAGATATTATACAGTCTGCGGAGTGAGCAGGGCAATAGGTTTAACCTGTGTGAGATATTATACAGTCTGCGGAGTGAGCAGGGCAATAGGATCAGATATAATGTGATATTAAACAGTCTGGTGATTGTGCAGGACAATTCGGTTACACTGAGTGGGTTCTCAAATTATCTGGAGAGTGAACAATGGGGTTTTACTGGGTGGGGTATTAGCAGTTTGTACTGTAAAATGAACAGTACTATTAGACCGAGTATGGTAATAAAAGGTGATGTGAGTGAGTAGATGAATGCAATTAGACTGCATGCTATACCAATCACGGTGAGTAGTGAGGGGGAAGGGATTAGACGATGGCCAGTTATTACCCTATGTTTCACCACAATACAAACCTCAAAAGCTGAATCCCAAACGCTCACAATACTGATTCTGGGGAGGGAAGCTGTTGTCATTCCGGGCTCTGAGCTACGTCTAGCTCAATAGCGAGCGCTTTAATGCCTTCAGCGAAGTTCGAATTTGGCTATTAAACGCGGTTTCCCACAAATTCCCATAATGAATTAAACCATCTTACCAACAGCAATGCACAGACAGCCGTTGACAATGTTAAAAAAGAGCTTCATTGTGTGCCTTGATGTGATGGACCCTCTGTCCAGATCCGGAGCTGCTGCCTGTGTTCCTGAACTGTCCACTTTCAGTTTATTGTCAGGAGATAATATGACAACCAGCAAGGTTACCACCCACAAGCAGTCATGTACTACTGAAAATATGTTTGCATGCCCACTGGATGCCAAGGAACCGAGTCAGGTGCCTGAGGTTTCAAAACACGTCAACAATCCTGCCACGCATTTCCATGAAACTATGAGGATTAATATCCGGTTATTTAACGCTGCGTCATGTACAAAATAGGCAGGACAAATTATGGACACATTTACACACTGCCCAATATTCCCGTGGGGTGTGGGTTACTAAAGAACAGTGCATGAGAGCGGGAGCGTTACTGAAGGATAGAGGAAATGAGCAGGAGAGTGGGAAGAGGTTTGGCTGGGACAGTAAGGATTACGAGTGATGGGCCGGGGTCTGGGGTTTTAAATCGGTTGGATATTTAAGGGCACATCAAGTGTAGAGGAGAGTGGGATTAGACTCGATATGAGACTAAATGACATGGGAATTGAGCTGGAGAGTGGGAGTGGGTAGGAAATTAAAGCATAAAGGGAGTGAATAGGAGAATGGGACGAGATTGGATGAGGGAGTTAAAGTGTATGAGGAATAATCAGGACAGAGGGTTTAGACTGGGCTATTATATTGAAGTGTATGAGGACAGAGCAGGGCAGTGCGATTATATGTAATGAATATGACACGTATCACGATTATGTTGAAGCACCTCAGAGTGCAACTTGATCTATGTAGACAACTTAAATACTATTGCACTTTTGTCATGAGCATTTTGAAATGTATTGAATCAAAACAGAATGTAGCATGGTATATGTAGAAAATATGAATATTATTGCATTTTCTCTGCTGGCTATTTTGAAATATTTAGAATATTCTATCATATATTTTAGGAATAGAGTATAGATTTGCAACAAAAAAACCTGGAACTGAATAGGATATTATCGGACATGATCAGTGAACAGGGGAGAGGATGTAGACTGGATCGGATTTGAAAGTCAATAGGAAGCAAATGGGAGAGGGGGGATTATTGTGAGGCGGATACTGAAGTTTATAGAGTGGGGAGGAGAAAGAGATTCGACAATATGGAATATTATAAGGTCTGGGGAATGAGGAGGGAGATGGAATGTGTGTATCAATAAAGAAAGCAGGAACAAAGAGCTAACAGCAGTCTGAGATGGGATGCGACATATTGTGGCATTACCAGATATTTATTCTCAGTTCATGTTACAAAGGACCTTTATGGTTTGCTTGCAGTAAACAATAAACCAGTTTGTTTAGTTGCATTTCATAAACTAGTTTCATTTCATGCAAATACAACAATAACAAGAAATCGTTGACGTTGTGCGGAGGTGCTGGTCCAAACGACATTGTGATTAATATGTCAGAAACAGGAGTCACACCCTCTCTGTTAACATATACTACGTCAGTGTGTTTATTTTTGCTGGGGTATTGATAATATCTCAAAGATTTACAGAGGATTCATGAGAAAGGGTCATTGTTAAAGAAAAAATCCGTGGAGAGAGGGCGCATCCATTTTCCAGATTCCACTCACCAAGGTGCCTTCAAGCAACAGCACACTTTGAAAAGTCCCTCAAAATCTGAAATTTCCTCACAATTCCTCATTCTAGTTCAATTCTGAATGACAATGAATGACCAGAATTCAGAATTCAATTAAATCAACTCAAGACTCTTGTTCCTGGGTTAAGAGGAATTGAAATATGTGTGTTTGTTTGTAGGTTTGTCTTTGTATTTGGGTGTTACTATGTGTATATGTGTGGCTGTATGTGAATGCGTGTTTGTGTCCACATGAATGTTTGCGGGTGTGTGGTGGTAAGTATCTCTATGTGGATGAGTGTCTTTCGTGCAGGTTTGTCTCTGGGTGTGTGAGTCTGTATATGTTTGTGTGGCTGCAGGTGTTTGTGTGTGTGTTTCTCATATGTGTTTTATTTGTTTGTGTGCATATAAGTCTGTGAATGTGCCTACATTTGTGTTTTGTGATGTTAATTTATCTGCATGCTTGTGCTGGTGTTTCGTTGTGTATGTGTGTGTCGAATGCATATCTTTGTGTCTGCATATGTATTTTTGTGCGCCTGCACGGGGCCTGTGAGTCTGTTTGTGTCCACGTGTGACTGGATGCATATGCATGTATATGACTTGTAAGTGCATGTTTATATGTTGCTGTGTGTGTATGAGGGCCTGTGTGAATGTGTGTACCTTCCTTTGAATCCAAAAGTTGAGTTTGTATCTCTGTTTCTGCTTCTGTGTGTGTCGCTGTATAAGGATGTATGTGGTCGTGTCTGTGTGAATTTGTGCGTGTGTGCTTATGTATGTGTTTGAGTGGATGGGCCAGGCTGTAGCTAAGTGTTTATCACTGTCTCACAGTGCCAGAAAGCTGGGTTGAATTCCAGACTTGGGTGATAGTGTGGAGTTTGCACATTCTTCTCATGAATGCTTGGGTTTCCTCCGGGTGCTTCAGTTTCTCCCCAAGGTCCAAAGATGTGCATGTTAGGTGGATTGGCCATGATAAATTTTCCTTAGTGTCCAAAGATATATAAGGTAGTTTACGGGTTTACGTAGATGAGTCAAGGTGAAGTGCTCTTTCGGAGGGTTGGTGCAGATGCAATAGGCTTCATGGCTTCCTTTTGCACTGTTGGGTTTCTATGAGGGTTTGCCAGTGTATTTGTACATTCATGTGAGTGTGTATGTGCATGTATGGGACTTTGTAGGTGTCTGATCGAAGAAAGTGTTGGGTCTCAATTCATTTAAAAGTGTTTATGTGTGACTGTTTCTGTATGCATCTTTCTGTGTTTGTATTTTTCCACACACTTCACTATCCGTGTGCAGTCTGCTTGTCTTTTTGTAAGGGTTTGTCTGAGTCTTTGTGACCGCATGTATGTTTTGTGTGATTATGCGTCTGTGTGGTTATGTGTTTTTGTGTGTGTGTTAGGGTATGTGTGTGCATGTGGCCTTGTGTGTGTGTGTTTATTTATTTGTTAGTCTTTGTGTGCTAGTGTGTGTGCTTGTAAGTTTGTGCGTGTTTGTGCATCAGTGTGCATGTCTGAGTGTGTGTACTTCTGTGTCGGTATGTATATTTGTGTGTTAGTGTGTGTTAATATCTTTGTGTTGTTGTATTTGTCTGTAATATCTTTGTGTTGGTGCTTGTGTGTGCTTTAGTGTCAGTGTTTGTGTGCACTTGTGTGTTAATGTGTATATGTTTGTGCATTATAATGTATGTGTGTGTTTGTGTGTTTATGTGCATGTGTGTGTTTATGTGCGTGTGTGTGTTTCGGAACCCCGCTTGCTGATGATTTCATTTACTTTCCTTGTTCCGCAATACACCGTCCATAGCAAAGAGGGAGTAAGTAGCTCTGGTCTTGTCACGCATGGCGGTAGTGATTGTGCCTGGGGGGAGGTTCCTCTCTGTAATATTGATAGCGAAATCACAGACGCCATTGTTTCAGTGTGAAGCCTCAATTTCACTTAAATACCGAACAGAAGAAACTTGCAATGTGAGGAACGCCAGTGCAGACCTCACTCATCTACACTGCACTGTGGAAGAACGAGCTTGCATTACTGCAGCACCTTTCACCACATCAGGACCACCCAACACAAAACCTAGGGTTGAGTTGAGGTAGAGCTAATCATCTGAGGTTGTTGAATTCAATGTTGCAACCGGAATTCAATGTTGCGACCGGAAGGCTAAAGCATGCCTGACTGGAAGATGAGATGCTGTTCCTCCAGTTTTGTGTTGAGCTTCAGCAGGCCAAGGACAGACAGGTGGGCTTGGGAGCAGGGTCTTGTGTTAAAATGGCAAGCAACGGGACGATCAAGGTCCTGAATGCGCACAGACTGATGGTGTTCAGCAAAGCAATCACCCAGTCTACATTTGGTCTCTTCGATATAGAGATCATCACATTGGGAGCAGCGAATGCAATAGACCAAATTGAAAGAGGTGCAAGTGAAACACTGTGAACCTGGAACGAGTGTTTTGGGCCTGGGATGTTAAGCATGGAAGATGTAAAGGAGGTGTTACACCTTCTGCGATTGCATGGGAAGGTGCCATGGGTGATGGGAGAAAAGTTGGGTATGCTGGAAGAGTGGACTAGATTATCTCTTGAGGGGACAGTCTCTGCAAAATGCTGAGAGCAAGAGTGAAGGGAAGATGTGTTTGATGGAGGCATCACGCTGGAGTTGGCAAAAATCATATAAAAACTCTGCATACAGTGGCTGGTGGGATGAAAGTTGAGAATGAAGGGTGTTGATCCTTGTTCTGGGAGGGATGTGCATGTTAGGTGGATTGGCCATGATAAATTTTCCTTAGTGTCCAAAGATATATAGGTCAGCTTACGGGTTTACATAGATAAGCTCTTACATAGCTCTTTCGGAGGGTTAGTGCAGATGCAGTAGGCTTCATGGCCTCCTTCTGCACTGTAGGGTTTTGTATGAGGGTTTGCCAGTGTATTTGTACATTAATGTGAGTGTGTATGTGCACGTATGGGACTTTGTGTCTGATCGAAGAAAGTGTTGGGTCTCAATTCATTTAAAAGTGTTTATGTGTGACTATGTTTCTGTATGCATCTTTCTGTGTTTGTATTTTTCCACACACTTCACTATCCGTGTGCAGTCTGCTTGTCTTTTTGTAAGGGTTTGTCTGAGACTTTGTGACCGCACGTATGTAAGAAAGTTGATGAATTTTCACAATGTAGCAATGCGCTTGCCTTTTTAATGGGGAATGTGGATCATTCCTTGTTCCAGGCCTACCTGGGTGCCCTCCCACAGCTCCTTTACCGGTACATCAATGACTATTGTGGTGCTGCTTCATGCTCTCGCCCAGACCTGGAAACATTTGTGAACTCGGCTTCCAATTTGCCCCCCTCCAATCAGATGCATCTCACAGAGGGCTTTATCAGTCAGAGAGTCAAGGGTAATGGAGGCTAAACTGGAGCTTAGAGTTGGAGATCATCCCTTCAGCTCCGTCTTGATCTGATGGAATGGTGCAGCAAACTTGATCAGCCAAATGGCCTATTTCTGCAACTACAACTTAAGGCATTACCATTGCAATCAGCACATGCATATCGGCATAAAAGTGTGCAAACATATTATATGTGTGGAAGACTGCAAGTGCGTGCCTTTCAGAGTATATGTGTATGAAAATGAGCAGTCCAACTCACCAGAAAAGTTCACACTGACACAGGGTAGAACGGAAGGAGAAGAGGGAATATCCCTACCCCCATCAGTAATGGCCTCCAAGGTGTACAGTTGAGGTGAGCCACGACAACCACAGACCCCCCCCCCCACCATAAGGCATTCGGATGAAACAGCCACTACCCTCTCCTCTCTCCTCGAATGTCAGCAGCAGTAGCCTATTGAACAAGCTGAAAGCGAGGCAGGGAATTGTTCAATCTAGCCTCAGGCTGAACCCCAGGCCAGGCCTTAGCAGCAGAAAGTCCTGTCCCGTTCTCATTAGAAAAAGCTTGTAGCCGTCCCTCAAGCAATGGAATAGAGTGCCTCCACAGCCCAGGGAGAGCTGAGGAAATGAAAGTGGATGTGACTTGCCAAAACTTTTGATCAAGGGATTGCTCGATTGGTTACTTTAGACACCATGAATTCTTTTTGTATTGCCCCCATCAGAAGGGTCAATTAGTATGAGAAGTGCTGAGGAGTTTAAGTGGATGAGGCATTGCCATGGAGAATGCACTAGTTGATGGTGACTGTTAATTGCAAAGCATGATTTGAAATATAAAGGCTTGTTGACTTGTGATTGGACAAAGAATTGAATGAGTCAGCGATTAGCAGAGTCATATTTCTGATGGCTGCCAGAAATGGCCCTAGGGTTGCTGGCGCCCCGGGCAAGCTGAACTTCGGCGCCCTTACAAGTATAATTTTTAAATATAATTTGGCCCCTGACATCGCAGCAGGAGCTGCCCAGGTACAATATTACCTCTCCAGCAGTAATTTTCAACAGTGAACACTTGTGAGAATTTACTTGCAAAACATGACACCAGATATTGGTTCATAAGAGAAAAATTAAAGAGAACAAATAGCCAAGAACCTTGACCTACCTCTTTTTAGATTCAGGACCTCAGACGCCAATTGTCTGCTTCTTCATTGCCACTTAGTGAGAAGTGCAAAGGGTTTGGCAGCATACAACCCACATCTTTTTTAATCAAGGTTAACTCGGCAAGGAGTGCCCAGAAACTCCCTCCAATGCTATTTACGGCAGCAAAATCTGCCTTCCTTGTGTGTGTGTGTTTTTTTAAACAACACTTCGAGAGCACCAGAAGTATAATGAAATTTCGGGAAGCTTGCAATTAGACCCAGTTAATCTAAAATACCTGACTCTCACTGACCTAAGCTGCGCATTCCAAGGGGGCTAAATAGCAGCTCAGAAACTGCAGCGCTCCGAGGAGGAAAAATTCCGAGCCAGTCTCAGAGTGTGAGGCATTATTCTCCTAAAGTTTGCTTTCAACCACTTGTGGCTGTTCAGCTTATTGTAGCCCAAACTAAGATTGTGAGGGTTTAACTCACAATTTGTTTAGTCTCTCTCTCTCTCTCTTTCCTTCTTCTGGTTCCTTTTCTCTTCAAGCAAGTTAGGTTTTTGTCTCATGATGGCGCCCCCTAGCACATGGCGCCCCGGGCGACTGCCCGAGTTGCCGGTACCTTGAGCCGGCCCTGATGGCTGCCAAGTCAACGCATGAAATCTATGTTAAAAGTAAGGAACTATGCATTACATCCAGCTTAAACAATTTAATTACCCTGGGCATTGTGCATCTGTACAAAGTTCAAAACGTGTCCTTATTTTGTACAAAAAAATTCTCGATGATCATAGATTTCTGACTATTTGGCTTGCAAGACACAATGTCAATGACATGTTCATTAACAAGTTTATTACCATGTGCATGTATTTTATTTCATACCAATCATATAAAAGGCATCTCAGCTTGCCATTATAAAAGCTGCTTCATGTGCAATACAAGACCATTAACCAATATGTGCATCATAAGACCATTGATTAGAATACTGAAATCTTTCCAAACAATATTCTCCCAAGTGGATTAATCAGGCTCACCAATAAAACTGGTGGCAAAAGCTCTTGCTGCATTGAATATAGAGCGGAGGATGCCCATGAAATCTATGATGTCCACAAGACCACCTGCCCATGTCTGCTGCTCCTGATGCTTAAGCTGTTGAATTTGCTCTTCCATAAGCTCAGCTTTCTCCTGAAAACCCTTTTCCAAAACAGCCTTCTGCTCGGCCATCAGGCTTTCCAAGGCCCGCTCCTGCTCCTTTAACATTTCCTCTCGCTCCTCCACGATTTTCACCTTCATCTGGCGAAGATTTTCCTCATTGGTTCTTCTCTCATCCTCCCTCAGTTGCTTCAGCTGGAAGAGTTCCTCTTCCCGAGCCTTGTTCACTTGTTCCATCAATGTTGCCTTATCTGCTTCACCTTGTGCGCAAGGGGAACAAACAAGAATGATCAACAATGCAAATCCCAACACCCATCGTCCCCATTTCCCTGTCCCAGGTTTGAATTGCTTCATCTCAACTATCCACATCTTCATACTACCAACCCTCCACCAGGAACTCTGCACTATAGATGATTGTGGATTCCAAATTCCATCACAGCTTCACTGGGCCTCGAGGACTGAAATTTCCTCCTTCAAAAATGTTAGCCCCTAGTCACCGGCTGGTCATTTGGCCAATTAGGGGCCAAAGAGTCAGGCAATGGTACATCATCCTTCCTCTTCCCCAATAGCATGTCAAGATGATCACAATTTATTTGTTATCTCTTCCTGTTAAAGGGCCCAATAAAATCTAAGGGAGATGACATCAGCCTCTCCAGCCACACTCTAAGTGGTCCCGCTGTCAATCCAACCAACCTTTGCATTTTTCATGTGCACCACCTGCATTTAATTGTAAATAGAGTAGCTTACCCAGTCTATTGCCGACATACCTCCTTGCAGTAAAAAGCAACCCTTCCAATTCACTGCCTCGTCAAATCCTGTACTAATCGCATTCGCTAACAATTGGTGCGGCAAATGCTCAGACCCAGGTAGTCGACTGAATTCCTACAGGGCAGAAGCCAGTCGGCCCATTGAGAGCATGGAGGGGACAGTATAGAGTAAATGGCAGAGTGCTAGCGTGCAGTGACAGGGGATCCTCAGAAAGTTAATATATACATCTTTGAAGGTTGGAGCACCAGCACGTGAATGAGGAACAACATGGACGAGTTCACAAGTCTGAATTCCGGAGTTGCACTCAAGTCAGACATTTACCAGAACCATTTCAGAGTTGGGAGATTTTAATCTAACTGAAATGGAGGATATCCTCCACGGATCGAAGGAGATTGGCTAGATCGGCAAGATTTTCCACCTCGTCTGAGCGTCAAAGTGAAACTGCTTCTAGTAAAGGAGGCTATTCGGCTCATGAGTATGGAACGAGCTTTTTAAAGAGCACCTTAAATCAGCCCATTCCCCGCCCGAACCCCGCCTAACATTTTGAACACGAAGAGGCAATTTTGACATTCCACCTGCCCTACACGTGTAGGACGAAACTGACCCCCGGGAGGAAAACCAAGTTGAAAAGACAATTAGCCAAGGCCGGATTGAACTTGGGTCTCTGGCGCCATGAAGCAGCAGTGCTAACCACTGCTACCGTAACGCCCATATTACCTGCTATGACGAAGGAATAATTTTAATTGACGGGTACGGAGAGATCAGAAGGTAGAGACTGGAAATGGACAATGATTTAGAATGCATATCAAGCATGCAAAGGTATGGGTAGAGAGCGGTCATTTGTATGGCTCCTCTCTCCAGGAGCGACCATGGAGCTGAGCCACTGAAATACCCCCTTTGCTGTGATGACCAACATCATATCCTCCAAATCCATCAAGAGAACATGGGACAGCAAACACTCCGGTGACAAATCCATGCCGACTCCACTATCTCCCATTTATTCCAAGTCTCAGAACAAAAGATGCCACTTGCAGTAATTTCGAATAGTTGTCAAGTGGGAGACCAGGCGGCAGGCCTGAGGGGCCGAATGACCAGACCCCATAGGACTGTCACTTGAACTTGAACTCTTGGAAATTTCTACTGTCCGCACACATGGCAACGAACATGTCAAAATGATTCCCCTGAGACACCCATCAAGAGTGTTAGCATTCTGAACACAACTATGTGATAGGTAAAGGGCTAAATAGGTTTCACCTCATTGGCATGATGGAAAAATGCCTCAAATAGAAAGGGCCGAACTCAAGTCAACTACCATGCAAATATCTACTGACAAGAACTGGTGGTGACAGAAAGCGAGAGAGTATACTTTCAACACATTCCAATAGCTGGGTATAATCTGGGTCCTTACTGGCCAACAATTTCTCGGCTTCTGACAGCTTCTTCTCTGCTTGCAGTATGGTGTCCGCCTCTATTTGCTTCCTCTTCAGAAACTCTGCAAGGACCACTTCCGCCTGCAATGAAGCAAACAAATTTCAGGATGGATGCTGGAGAAAGTGGATTTGCTGTGATCCATGAAGCAAGATCCAATGTTAATATCCTGCAACATGCATTGGCCGAGAGGGGCAGTGAGTAAAATCACGCGCAGGCTTCAGAAACGTTAATCACAAAAACAAAAAGTAGGGGTAAAGCTACAAATTGGAAATGTGTAGCATTGTGGCGCATGGCTCAACATGGATGTCACAGCTGGAATTAATATATTGGGATTTAATTTGAGGGAAGAGTAGAATTCACTGGTTTGTGCAAAATTGTTCCTTGGGGTTAAAGTGAGAAATTTTCACAATTAGCACATCCTTAAAAAAAAAATGGGACAGGCAACAGACCATTGTATTCAGGAAAGCACACCTATTGCTTCCTTGGAAATGTCTCAAATGGATTTCAAGTACCTCTGCACCCCCCCCCCCCCCCCCTCCCCCCGACCCCCCCTCCTATACTCCCCCACACACCAGTCCTTTTGAGTAAATCTTGAGTGGAAGCCAGATGATTAATGTGGTTTAAAAAAAACGATAGGTTTATCTTGGGAAACGTGCACATTTATGGCATGGGTATGGTACGGGAGCTACAACATACATGGCTGTCAAGATTTGTTCCTCAAATCAGATAGTTAATCGCTTGGGGAGGAAATGATCGATTGGGAAGTAAATAAACTACAGTTCATGTTGTGAACAATCTCCGCTAACATTGACAAAAACGATAGCTGGTCTTTCACGGTCGCTGTTACCTGGATTCCCTTTCCAGGTGTGGCGTGGTATTCGGACACCAGCGCATTCCTGTCCGTGACGTACAACCGATAACCACCGGGTAGAGTGTAAACCCCTTCCTGCAATTTGCGGTGCATTTCTGTAGAAAGGCTCTGAAGCAGAACTTGGCATTTCTCCACAGACAGCTGTTGATTCTTCTGGCAGACAGCTAGATACTGGTGTGCGAGGTCAGACTGGAGACAAACAAAATCAACTTTACAAGAAGCAAATCACAGCAAGTTGGACGCCCTAATAGCACCAGACAGGATGATTTTGGGGGGGGGGGGGGGGGGGGGTGCAGACAAGACATAACAAGAGGTGCGAATATTTGGGCGGCACAGTTGAAGTAGTTAGCACGGCGACCTCAACAGCGCCAGGAACCCGGGTTCAATTCTGGCCTGTGCCAGTTCCCCTCATGTCTGCCTGGGTTTCCTCTCACAGATCAAGACGTGTGGGTTGAATAGGTTGAATGACCATGATACATTTCCCCTTGGTGCCCAATGGTTGCAGGGATGGGGCAGGGGAGTGGGCCTAGGTAGGGTGCTGCTTCAGAGGGTCAGAGCAGGTCCTTCACTGTGGAGGGTTCGATGACTTGATGAGCGGTGGAATACAAGGCGAGGCCAGATAATTGTAAATTCAGTGACCTTTACATTTCCATTCCGCAAAAACATACAATATAGAGGTTAAAACAGACACGCGTCTAAGGAAGGTTGACAAATACGCAAAGCCAAGCCAGTAAGAAAAAAAAAACCAACCCCCACAGTGCAGGAGGCCAATCCAGTCTGCACCGACCCTCTGAAAGAGCACCCTACCAGGGTCAATGCCCCAACCTATCCTTGTAACACCATTCATCCTTTTGGACACAACGGGAAATTGATCATGGCGAACCCAACTAACCTGCACATCTTTTGACTGTGGGAAGAAATCGGAGGAAACCCACGCAGACGTCACCCAAGGCTGGAATCGAACTCAGATCCCTGGCGCTGTGAGGCAGCAGTGCTAATCACTGACATGGTGGTGAAGATAAAACTGCTAATAGCGCTCAAGTAATGGTTAGGTCACAACTAGAGTACTGTGTGCAGTTCTGGTCTCATCACATCATAGGAACAATGCCATTGCACTGGAGAGGATAGTTACCATGATTACTGAGAGAGTGGATAGGTTGGGGCTGAGGAGACAGTTCGAGAGGTTTATGATAGGGTCAGATAGAGACATCAATAACCAGTGGCATAGATTTAAGTGAAGGGGTAAAAGGCTAAGAAGAGAGTCGAGAAGAAACGAAGAGAGTCTGGAGCTCAGTGCCAGAAAGCATGGTTATGTCAGAGTCTCAACATTTAATAAGTATTTAGATGTTCACTTGCGTTCCAGGGCTATGGGACAAGGGCAGGAAAATGGCATCAGTACAGCGAGGTCCTTGCTGGCCAGTGTGGACACGATAGGCCGAATGGCCTCCTGTGTTGCAAACATGTCTGTATTTATGAACTCTTACCACCACTTGTTTTTGATACTCTTGATGCTGGTCTTTGAATGAACGCTGCATGAAGACTCCGAGCGCCTCTTTCTCACAGTTGCCGTGTATGTCTGAAAGCTCCCTCGTTTCCATCGGCATGTTGACCACTTGTTGCTCCATCTGCTGCCTGTAGTGATCAGAGGCCAGTCTTACAGCGACAGCATTTTCCATCCTGGCCATCGAGGTAACGGCGTCGTCCAGGCAAGGGACTGCCCCGGTGGCGATCGCAGAGACGTAACTGCTGGCTAACATACCCAACACTGGCACAAAAGGTTTCAGAGAGATGATTTTAGAGAAGGACACGTGTTCAGTTAAAACTGAAACTTTCAACATCATGAACCAGATTATGGAAATGGCACCCAATTCAAATTCAGAGACACTGCAACTGTAACAGTCTTGGCCAGTCACTGGAGTGCAAACATGCTCCAACATGGAGGAGAATAGATTTGGGCGAGGTGCCAAAATTGAGAATGTCTCTGACATCAGTTGTGGATGATGTGGAGATGCCGACGTTGGACTGGGGTGAGCACAGTAAGAAGTCTTACAACACCAGGTTAAAGTCCAACAGATTTGTTTCAAACACGAGCTTTCGGAGCACTGCTCCTTCCCCAGGTGAATCAGTTTTGGAAGCAGAAAGGTAGGGTTATCAGGGCCACAGCACCAGAATGGACCAACTGGTCTCCATGGAGGTGCTGGGGGTAGGTGTAATTCTAAGCGCGAAGCCAACATCTGGTGGCGAGCAAGCTCAGAGCCATAGTTGTCAGCGGGTGGTAGGTATAGCAATTCCCGTGCAGTGGGGAGGGGCCCATGATTTAGAGCCAGTTACGGAAGGACTCTGGAATGTGACCCTCTTTTGAAAGTCTCTTCGCCAGGCACAAATTCCATTTCCTAAAATTAGCCCAGGAGTGATTGTGGACCGATTCTTAACCGCATCTGATCACAGACTTATTTGGAATAGGTAGATACAAGAACAGTGGGAAATGATGCCAATTTGGATGGTACTAGCGAAGAGAGACATGGTTACTTTGAAGAGTTAAGGAACGTTTGCCTGTTTGATGCAAAAAAAAAAACAATCGCTCTCCATTTAACATGCAGTGTTAACCATACGTACTTCTGCCAGTAATGATATGGCCTCCCTGGAGACATTTGGGTTGCGATGTTTCATGTATGTACTTGCAGAACCTCTGGCATTCCTGCACGAAGCTCTGGTCCAGCATCTGCTCTGGGACATGCTCCACCGTGTGCAGATCGCGGGAGACTGGACGGACGAAGACAAAGCATTTCCGCTTGGGAAAGAAGTTTCGAATGCACTGCCGGGGCAAGTTGTATTCCATAACCTTTTTGGAATTCCCTGCAATAAAACAAAGTGTCCAACAAGTGAACAGTTAAAAGACTGTGCGATATCTGAATGTTTATGGTGCAGCAAGGTACCTTGAGGAAGGGAGGAGGTACAGGCTCCAGTGAAAACCACTCCTGCTGGGCATCAAAGTGGTCTGATAATTCTGGGGGAAGGGGGGGGGGGGGGTGGAGGAAGAAATAGAAAGCAGCCACAAGGCCAGGATCCCTGCTTTTGACATTTAATTCACCCTTTCACATCGATTGGAGCACAGACCACGCTAACCGATTTCAATTGTAGCATTGAGGAAATGGAGAAAACTATAATTTCATATCCCAGTAATGCTTGCACACCGCTTCCTCATCTGAGCCCCACACCAAATCAAGCACTCCGGGAATGCCCTTGGAAAATGTACTTGCATTCATTACTATGGAGACTGTGGCAATCTGATAGTGCTTCCCAGGCTTCGGCAACGCAGTCAGTCTGGGGAATTCGGGCAAAGGTCCAAGAAATGGTATAAAGTTAGTGTTAATGACAGGATGACATTTCTTCTTTGGATATTGGAAATAGACCTGCGCTATAGACCACAGAGCCACACCAGTGGGGCGTCATTCCGATTTCCAGTTCCATTTTCGGGGAAGACATTTCTCACTGAGCCAGGAGCGCCACCCAGCTGAGTAACTGCTGACACACCGTCACCGCGGCAGTTTCAACAAGAAATTGTGGTGAGACTTCAGAAAGACTGGACACTGCAGGAAGCTCTAGGTTGTCAAAGGGGACCAATTGTCTATGTTTTGAAAGTGATCTTTTTCTTTATGGGGGCGTGTGTCAATGCAGAGTCCAGCTTCACTGCCCATTCTGAACACCCTAAACTGAGTGGCTTGCTAGACCATGAGAGAGAGCTCCTTCATGTGGGTCTGGAGGCACGCGAGTCAGAAAAGGCAATAATGTCAGATATCCTTTCATGATAAGTCAATAGATTCACAAACCGTCACTCCAGATTTTCTCAATTTAAATTAACCCCAAGGGCCACTTTGAACCCATCCCCAGAGTATCGGCTTCAACAATGGTAAATTGAAGAGATTGAGGAGAAGGGAGATTGCATCTCGAGAAATGCATTACCTTTCTTCAGCAGCAGAGCGTGTTCCAAATATCCATCCTGATTCACCACTTGGCCCTCGATTTTCAGCTCCAGACTGAAGTCCCGGACACACCAGACAAACGTCGGGAAAATCTTCAAATATTCGATCTCATCGTCCTCATGGAAATCAGCACTCGCTTTAACTTTGATCAGTTCAGTGAGCTCGGTGACAAAACTGGACTAGTTAAAGAATCCATATTGACAAGCTGGCCAAATGGGAGCAGATAGGGGTTCACAAGGGTAGCAGCCAATATAATTAATAGACCAATGATTCGCCAACTGAATCAAGGCACACTTAAAATCTCAAGTTGCGACAGATTGTAGCACAATAGGCATTCGAGTGTTACCATGGGTCGGATTTGGTCACAGGACTGTCACAACCCATGGGTACCCGTGAGCAATACTGGATGGCTCTGGAGAATAGCACAGCGGTGGCTCCTCTACCCACCATTTCTGTGCCAGTTTATTCCAGTCAGGTCCCCCCTCCACCCCCACAAGTCTTCTCCTACACAAACAAAATTCCATTTACAAGCTACTGTTGCATCTGTATCCACCACCATCATTCCCAATCAGCCTAATTGTAATATTCCCAAGTCACCTCTGGTTCTTTCAATATCACCCTCTGTTCATCGACACTGGCCAAGTTGTAAACTATAAATAGAAACTGCTAAAACCCTTAAGGTTTGGTCAGCCCCCGCCCTGCTTGTGATTAGAGCAACCATTATGTTTCCAGTCTACCGGCCGCTGGAACCCACATGCTTAATAAAAGGTGAGCTCCCGGAATTGAACACCATACTCCAGTCATTGGCAAACTCGCCTTTCTCCAATTATCGTTGCTTCGTTTCCCAGGCTTCCATTGATAAGAGGAAAGTATTTCATTTATATTAATCACCTCGCCATCTTCATGAAGCCCACCATCGCCCATTTCACATTTTGAATCTTACTTATCATTGTACCATTTAATTGGGATAACATTCAGTCTTCCCCTGAACAGGAGTCACCCCACACAGTATTCCATTTAATTGGGATAACATTCAGTCTTCCTCTGAACAGGAGTCACCCCACACAGTATTTCATAGGAAACAGGATCAACTCTGAAAGAATTATCACTCAAATGGGCCTCCACTGGGGCATCATTTGACAGCGGCTTTTGACAAGGTGCCACACAAAAGATTGCTGCAGAAGATAAAGACGCATGGCGTTAAGGGTGAAGTAGTAGCATGGATAGAGGATTGGTTAATTAATAGAAAGCAAAGAGTGCGGATTAATGGGTGTTTCTCTGGTTGGCAATCAGTAGCTAGTGGTGTCCCTCAGGGATCAGTGTTGGGCCCACAATTGACATAGATGATTTGGAGTTGGGGACCAAGTGCAATGTGTCCAAGTTTGCAGACGACACTAAGACGAGTTGTAAAGCAAAAAGTGCAGAGGATACTGGACGTCTGCAGAGGGATTGAATAGTTGAAGTGAATGGGCTAGGGTCTGGCAGATGGAATATAATGTTGACAAATGAGGTTATCCATTTTGGTAGGAATAACAGCAAAAGGGGTTATTTAAATGATAAAATATTAAAACATGCTGCAGTGCAAAGGGACCTGGGTGTCCTAGTGCACAGTTGCAAAAGGTTGGTTTACAGGTGCAACAGGTGGTTAAGACGAATGGAGTTTTGTACTTCATTGCTAGAGGGATGGAGTTGAAGAGTAGGGAGGTTATGCTGCAATTGTATAAGGCGTTAGTGAGGCCACACCTGGAGTATTGTGTTCAGTTTTGGTCTCCTTACCTGGGAAAGGATGTTCTCGGGCTGGAGGGCGTGGACAGGAGATTCACTAGTTAATCCCAGAGCTGAAGGGGTTGGATTACAAGGACGGGTTGAATAGACTGGGACTGTACGCGTTGGAATTTAGAAGGATGCGGGATCTTATAGACACATATAAAATTATGAAGGGAATAGATAAGATAGATGCAGTGAGGTTGTTTGCACTGGCAGGTGAAAGCAGAACTTGGGGGCATAGCCTCAAAATAAGGAAAAGTTGATTTAGGACTGAGCTTAGGAGGAATTTCTTCACCCAAAGGGTTGTGAACCTATGGAATTCCCTGCCCAGTGAAGCAGTTGAGGCTCCTTCATTAAATGTTTAAGATAAAGATAGACAGTTTTTTGAAGAATAAAGGAATAAAGGGTGATGGTTTTCGGGCCGGAAAGTGGAGCCGAGTCCACAAAAGATCAGCCATGTTCTCATTGAATGGCAGAGCAGGCTCGAAGGGCCACATGGCCTACTCCTGCACGTTCTTATGACATCAGCCATTAGCAGGTAATGCTAACCAGAGAGGACTGCCTCCTCAAACCCAAACAGCTGAATGGTTTACCTAAGCCCAGATCAATGTTCAGTTAGTTGAATGGCCAGTCGTGGCAAACCATGGGTGCGATTCTCCGCTGCCCACGATGGGTCAGAGAATAGCGGGAGGGCGCCCCGACATTTTTCACGCCCTCCCGCTATTCTCCCCCCCCCCCCCCCCCCCCCCCGGCACGAATCGCTGCTCGCCGTTTTTTACAGCAAACAGAGATTCTCCCCAGGCCGATGGGCCGAGTTCCCAGGCCTTTACGGCCGTTTTTACAGCAGCAAGCAGGTGTGTTGTATCCTCTACCTGGTGGGAAGCCAAGATTTCTTAAAGTGTGTGTGAGGAATTGAACAAACGAATGTGATATAAAATGGAATAATTAGTTAGAATAATGTAGAGGATAGAGCCGGTCTGATGGTAGTGAGTTAGCATGGTAACGAACAAAGGAATTCAGCAAAGCATGGCCAGGAAGTGGGGAGGGGAGCCTCGTGCAGAGGACGGCGAAACGAATGCTGGGTAACAAGAGGCCCAGGGTTGAGGAATGCGAAGTGAGCCAATCAGGATATATGGCCAGGTCAGGAGGTGTATAGGATGACCTATGGGAATCTTGTATGTGAAACTTGATGCCATTTGAATGATATGTATAGAAGATCTTTGTCCTCTGTCTCACATGGCTTTGGGAGTTTCAGGAAACTGTATGTGTCCTGAGTCTCTATAGAGCAGGTCAGCCTTGCAAGTTGTTTAAAAATAAATAATACCATATCTACAGATCCCTCTCGAGTTTTATTGAGACCAGACTGACAGGTAAAGAACTTAATTCGTCATGTGCATGTGGAATCTCTGGTTACACTGCTGCAATTAAACTGTCATCCAGTAATGTTCCTGAAACGTGTACCCAGATCCAGCAGAAATCTCATACATTCCTTGGCTTTTATCAACAAACCCACTTATTAACGAATCCTCTGACTTAAGGTCTAAAAGGCCAGCTGCCAATTGCCTTGAACGCTCAATATTGCAATGATTTGTTGAGGAAATCCCATCAAAAAAGGATACTACAGTTTCTCCAAGGCATATTGATCGATTGTACCCATGCTGTTGTAGACAAGGGAACTGCTGAGAAGTACAGCAAGAGCAAAGATCCAGCTGTCGTTCTTCTGATCACCCTGAAGAAAGCAAGCATATTGTTCAGCAACCCACTAACATGAGGCAGTGACGATGTCATCCAGATGGTCTGTGTCTAAGAAATGTTATGATTTGTGTTTTCATAAATTCAGTGCAGGAGGTCATTCAGCCCATCGAGTCTGCACTGGCCCTTGGAAAGAGCAGCCCACTTAAGCCCACACCTCCACCCCTTCCCCGTAACCCCACCTGACCTTTCTGGACACGAAGGGCAAATTAGAATGGCCAATCCACCTAACCGGCACATCTTTGGACTGTGGGAGGAAACCCACGCAGACACAGGGAGAATGTGCAGACTCCGCACAGTCAGTGACCCAAGCCGGGAACCAAATCTGGGACACTGAAGCTGTGACGTGCTGCAGTATCTAATTCACCCAGCTTCAAAATCCATTCACAATAAACAACTGTTCCTACCATTCTGTTTACAACAACGGGAACGTAGCTCCATGAGACACTATGAAATGATGAATTGCAAGGGACAATTTCTTCCAAGTAAGAGTAGTGAATGACAAATGCAAATGTGGTGGATCAGGAGGGGACAACATTTTGGTGAGGAGATTCCCAAATTCATCAGAATTTACCCAACTGATGAGAAAAGAGAAAAAAAGCTACAAGCCTGCAGTTCACAAACTCCGAGACAAGGGGGCCCTTCTACAAACATGGGGAAAAGGCTGGCCGCCTACTGGGTAAAGGATGGCAGAGGCAGACTGGTAGCAGTTCAATTTTGGCCGTGTCCATCTTGTAAATGGGGTTGGGGGGCAGGGTTACACCCTCCCTCTCTCTCTTCGCAATGTTACTTTTATCCCCCTCTCCCCCTGTACACCTCCGAGGGCTGTACACCTTCAAGCCCCCTGACGGGGATGAAACAGTTCCTCAATGGACTGGATAGGCCAGTTGTGGGAGAGGACAGGCATGGGGAAGCTGGAAGCACCAATGGATCTGGGTGAAATCACGGAGAGCATCAGCTCCATGCAGGCGGGGAAGGTGCCGGGACCCGATGGGTTCCTGGCAGACTTCTAGATTTGCAGCAGCTCTGGCCCCACATCCAAGGAACATGTTCACAGACTCGCTGGCAAGGATAACCTTGCCTCCTACACTGATGCAGGCCACAATCTCATTGATACCCAAAAAGATAAAGACCCAATGGAATGTGGATCATATAGACCCATTTCACAGCTAAATGTGGACGTGAAAATATTCGCAAAGATCCTGCCCAAAAGGCTGGAGCACTCTATACCAGAGGTGGTCGTAGAAGACCAGAATGGCTTTGTCAAGGGTAGACAGCTCACTGCAAACATCAGGCGGCTGATGAATATAATAATGACCCCCCCTGGCAAGGGAACACTGGAGGTGTTCGTCTCCCTGGACACAGAAAAGGCCTTCGACAGTTGAATGGAAATACATCCTTGAGGTACTGGAACGGTTTGGGCAAGGAGCAGGATTCACCTCCTGAGCATTCATACTAAACACCACCAGCTCGGAATACTTGCAGCTGCAAAGAGGCACAATGCAGGGATGCCCACTGTCCCTGCTCCTGTTTGCTCTAGCAATCGAACGCCTGGTGATAGCTCTACGGGACGTGAAAATCCGGAAGGGCATTCAACTAGGATATGGAGATCACAGGAGTACTATGAGTTCACTCTATATGTCTCAAAGCCACAGGAAGGACTGAAAGCAATTCTGCAAATTCTGAAAGAGTTTGAAACCTTCTCAGATTACAAGCTCAGCCTGGGCAAGAGCGAGGCATTCCCAGTGAACCCAAATGGGGGAGGGACAGAGCTGGAGGGGCTCCCTTTGGAAATCCAAAGAGCCAGAGACTGTTCACAGATCCACAAGTGAAATCTGACAAACCTGGTGGAGGAAGTCAAAAAGGACCGGCAATGCTGGGACATACTCCCACTCTCCCTGGCGGGAAGAGTGCAGACAATCAAAATGAACGTGCTGCGAGGTTCCTCTTTCTATTTAGATCCATACCGATCTTCATCCCCAAGGCCTTCTTCCAAAACATGGACAGCTTAATCATGCCATTTGTGTGGAGGGGTAAGAACCCAAGAGTCCCCAAAGCAACACTGCAAAAGTGGAAAATTAAGGGTGGCCTGGCACTACCAAACCTGCAGCACTACCACTGGGCAACAACAGCAGAAAAAGGGGATGGATACACAAAACTCCAACTTGTGAGTGGGTGCAGATGGAGGAGGCCTCCTGTAAAGGGATGACCCTCCAGGCCCTAACACAGCAGCACTCCCGCTCCCCTCAACAAAATACACATTCAGCCCATTGGTAGCAACCACACTGAAAATGTGGAACCAAGTAAGGGAACACTTCAGACTGACCAAGATGTCCCCCATCTGCATAACCCACAGGTTCCCACAGGTGTCATGCTAGACACCACCCATCTGCGTAACACACAGGTTTCCACCAGTCATGCCAGACACCACCTTTACAAAATGAAGGGAAAACGCTGACAGTTAGGGACTTCCACATAGGAAACAGACTAGTGACGCTGCACAAATTAACAGAGGAATGCGAACTACTGACAGGACAGGAAAAGAGACGCTTGCATACAAACAAGACGCTCCTCCGCAAAGAGACAGTCGGATACCCCAAGGCCCCGGAGACCACACTATTAGAGGACCTGATGAATATAGACAGTAAAGAAGAGAGACTCTCTGGGAAAATATATGGACAGCTACTGGACAGGGCCCGTGCGCCATTAGACAAGACCAGATGGAAATGGGAGGACAAACTGGGGACAGAAGTGGGTTGGGGACTCTTGTGCGAAGTACTGAGCAGGGCCAACTCCACCTCCTCCTGCACAAGGCTCAGCCTCATGCAGTTCAAAGTGATGCACAGAACACACCTGATCACAACCCAAATGATCCTCCCGGAGGTGGAGGATAAATGTGAACAGTGCCAGGGAGGCCCGGCCAACCACACTCTTGTTCTGGCCTTGTCCCAAACTTGCTGTGTTCTGGACAGCCTTCTCCGAGGCGATGTCCAAGGTTGTAGGGGGTGAGGGTAGAGCCATGACAAAATACGGCAATCTTCGGCGTATCAGAGCAGCCAGAGCTACACATAGCGAGGGAAGGGGAAGACGGCTAACACCCTAGCAGGGAAGAGGGCTAATGCCCTAGCTTCTGCTCCCTAATCACATGCCAGAGAATCCTGTTTGGCTGACAATCAGCAGCACCACCCACAGCTGCAGACTGGCTGGCAGACCGATCGGAATTTCTCACAACCCATGGGGAGGGGGGGGGGGGATAAAAGGAACATTGCGAAGAGAGAGGGAGGGGGGTAACCCTGCCCCCCAAACCCATTTACAAGGTGGACACGGCCAAAATTGATGGGGGAAAAAAGGGGGAAGCTGAGGAGGAGGGGGAACACATCCCGAATGTGCAGGGAGGCATGGAAGTGGGAGGGCTAAGGAGGATAGCACGCCGAGTCAGACAATGACAAACTAAATAAACAGACATAAGAAAAGCTTTTGTACTGTACAGTAAAGAAACTCAAACTGCAATGTATGTAAAACTGAAAATGCCAATGAAAATATTTTAAAGAAAATAATTTGCCTAACTTGTGGCCCAAGTCATTGGATGACATTCATAAGCCCACGAAATGGCATTACGTGATATAACTGAACGTACAAGTTGCTAGGGTTGTGGGGATAGGCAATATTTTAACCTAAAATCCATCCATAGTTATACCAATAATACAAATGGGAGGCGAGAAGATCAACTTCAGTTGAGCCGAAAGACAACAATCACAGCATGGATCAGTCAGCAACGCAGGAGCAGAAGAGCAGGTTCAAAGCTGAGCAGCAGTGCAAAGCCCATTACAGCTACAGGAGCGAATATGTAAACACGCCTAAAACAAATCCCACACACAGAATATGTTAACCAACAGATGGGCCCATGATAGATCAAAGCAGAGGCTGTGGTTCTGCAGAGGCTGTGATTCTATACTTGCCTTGTTTTGCCTTTGGGACACGAGGCCAGCCTACAGAACATCAGGTACAACACCACATGTGAAAGAACATGTGGCCACACTCCCCAAGTTTCAAATTCATAATTAGTACCAAAATGTGGGATTTGGCAATGCAGAGAGAGCAAGGACTGTAACCATGATGACTGAAACCAAGTCATCGGCAAAGGATGGGGGGGGGGGGGGGGGGGAGAAGAGGGGGAGAAGAGGGGGGAGAACAGGGCCAGGCGCTGAAAGTTGGAGCAAAATCAGAGATGCAACTTTAATAGTTTTGCATCACAAGTGATTTGATGGAATCATCACAGTAGCAAATCAAACAGATACACGACAAGCGCCCACGAATGGGGTGGCATTATTGATGAGAGTGGGTCTATGTCAGATGGGTTTTATAGACTAAAACAATCCAAGCCTTTCCTGAATCCATAATTGATTTCAAGTGAATTTGAACTTCCAAGAGGGATTTTCCAATGAGAATTCGCAACAGGAGAAATGGACAAACAGTCAAGATTACACAGCTTTCAAAAGGGGGATCCCTAGCCCACACACCAGTGCAGAACATTCTCCAATAGACAGAATCAAAAACATCACACTGGAGGTTGAAATTAACTGTTTAGTTTCAGGGCCAATCGGAGATAACATTAGGCCTCGATGCCCAAAGTTCCCAGTTGGAGAATCTTATCCCGGATCTCCCCTCCTTGCAATACACAAAAACTATTTACCTTCGATACATCTCCGAGACCTTCAGTGTCCAGCAGCATCAAAGAATGGTTCGACTTGAGTGGGTGAGGCAAACACCACATCCAGATCCCTTTAGTGTGAGACTGGACAGTCGACCCAAGTGAAAAACCTGACCAAACACCAAGGGCAAAAAGAATTAAGCACAAAATATGCTGGACGAGTTTGAAGAGGCATTCAACACACCAAACAAGCCCCCCTATACAATTAGCTGAATGCCCCAAGACAGTGAAGTGGCCAGAACATTTATAATCTTTTTTTATTGTCACAAGTAGACTTACCTGCAATGAAGAATAGCCCCTAATGGCCACACTCTGGTACCTGTTCGAGGTACACAGAGGGAGAATTCAGAATGTCCAAATTACCTCACAACATGGGCAAGATTTTCTGATTGCTGACGCCAAAATCACATTCGGCAATTGGCTGGAGAATCCGTTTTTACACCGAAATTAGGAGACGGCACCCTCAACAACGGCCTTGGGACGTCACCTATGGCCCTCCCCCGATAGGCCGATTTCCCAACAGCGGCAGTCACATGTCTTCAATTTTCAGGGATATTGGGTGGTGGCGGCTGCGGACTGTGTCCAGCGCCACATTCCGCTGGCGGGGGTGGGCTTCGGGTGTGGTAACGAGGCCAGGTCCACACACAGTCAGCACCATGTTGTACAGCCCAGCCACCGCAGGTTACCACCGTGTGCATGCGCAGCCACAGATGCGGCCATTCCCCATCTGTACCTGCGGGTAAAGCTGGGGAATTTATGTGGCGCAGCTACTAGCCCCCCACCAACACAGAAGGTTACACAAACCCAATAAGCCCAAACCCCTCTACTTGTCCAATTACAGGAGGGCTTATCAGAAGGGTCTGGGGAGTTTTGTAGGTGTTCATTACCTATACCCTCAATGACCACACCTCTAAGCACTTATTTCCAGAAAGTGAAATTGGGTGATTTGGGTGGAGAAAGAGGAGGGATAATACCTTACCTTGCACTTTCCCCGCCAGCCAGTTCATCAAGTAAGATTTCCCAGTTCTGTAGAGTCCCACTATGGAGACCACCACCACCGGCTCATTGTGATTGGCGAGGTGGTCCAGCGCCTCCGGGTTTACCCGCAAGGAGCCATCCAGACCGTTCTCAATGAAACACAAGGGAGCAGACATGAAGCTGGTTGGATTCCTTTCAGAAAAAAGCACATGATAAAATCAAACTTGAGGCAAAAATGAGTAAAGCAGCGATTTAATTTGATATGTCCTTCATGGCTATAGAAAGAAGACTAGTCTCAATCTGGCTGTAATACTGGGATATTAAAAGGCCCCCAACTTTTTTTCAGATTGTTACATGGTCCGAAACGCTGAGGTAAAAACCTGAGCGAAGCCCGATTGAACTAGGCCCAGTAAAAACTCCATTCTGACAATTCACGGACCAGTAACTTCAAGTAAAATAATTTGACTATCGCGTTCAACAAAACGTCTCAGTACTTAAAAGGAAATCCAGAATTGGCACTGTGTAGTTTCAGATGGGGGGTGAGAATAGGGTAAAATTACAATCGGCCGGGGATATATATCGCCGAATAAGACTTGAGCTAATAAAACCAACCGGATGGTTATCCAATCCGATGTGCCAAAAGACGTTTCGAGAAAGGCAGAGCAGCGCCGACAGTCAGAACAAGAGAATAAACTTCACAACCTTCCCCCAGCAAAGCACCCAACTGAGGAAGAGAATGTTATCCCGTGATGCCTATCAGCTGGTTCAATAGCTATTGCCTGACCTGAATCAGGAACCCCGCCTAATCACTCCGATTTCATCAACCCTTTCCTTGTTTCTATTTTTGGTCTGTCAGGCAATTAGGACTTTTGAAAGAGAAGCAAACAAGACGTTCTGCCCACCGAATAAGGAGTTAATTAGTTGACTGAACAAGTTCATAAGGAGATCCGCTCCTGAAAATGGGTATGAATCTTGTGTAGTCGGGAGTGGTTTCCTCAATTGACCAAGATCTGAGTTCACAGGGGAAGGTTCTTCATAATGCAGCTGAAAAAGAATCAGCCCGCATCTTTCCTTCAAGTTTTTTTAATCCAAATTTTTTTTGAAAATTACTATTGATGAGTGTTGTATCTCCATCCACATTAATTCTGCCTGAATTATAAAATTGCATTACAACCAGGTAGTTTTGTTGTTGATATTTCCGCTCTCCGCCGAAGGAATGAGAGAGAGATGGTGGCTCGACGGAATGTCACAGGGTGAGTAATCGAGTGCTCGGGAAGCGGGAGTTCAAATCCTAAAATCATTTAATGGAGTTTGAAAACTTGCCTCAGATAATCTCTGGAAAAACTTCAGGTGCGTCTGTAATACTCTAAAGATTTAATTTGAAGATGTTTTGTTCCACGTTGTACGTATTGATGCCAAATAGCAATGATTAATTTCCAATGACTTTTATTCAGGTGAATTTAGTGGGATATTGCAAACAGAACATAGGGCTGGATTCTTCGTTTCTGAGGCTAAGTGCCGATGGAGGGTCCACGGCGTTTCACGACGGAAAAATCGGCACAAACCCCTCGCCAGTTCCAGTACCGGTGACGGCCGAGCACAGGCTGCATGAAACACTCGCGGATGGGGTGGAAAACAGCCAGAGAATCGTCGGATCCCAGGCCGCGTATGTGCAGGGGTGACGAGCTACAACCGGGTGCACCTGCAGCCCCACACACGCGCCGGCTGTGCTGGACTGCATACCTGCCCACCCAGCCCTCGCAGAAGCCTCCCGACCAGCAGCATGGAGCCCGTCTGCACACCAAGCTCCCGACTGTTGGGACCACATACGGCCCATGGCATCGGGGGCTCAGCCCATCAGAGGCAGAACATCCTGGGTGTGCTGGATGATGGCGTGCCAATGGCATTGCGACTGCGCATGGCCCGATAACACCAAATTGGAGGGGGCAAACATCACAAACCGGTGCCTGTCCCGATTCCGATGTCGGGAGCCATTCTCCTCCGCCGATCGCCATTTCCGATTTCAGCATCGGGCTACGGAGAATTCCACTCATTTTTTGGTTGGCAGTTGGTTCCCATTTCAATCGAACAACTCTCTCATTCAGCGTAATCTTCCTCATTCGGCCCATCATGTCGGGGCCAGCTCCTAGCCACTCCATTTTCCGTTTCCGGAGCTTGGGGCTGGAGCCTTTTATGCTATGGTGTTTCAGGTGCGCTTTTAACGTTGAGGGTTCCTGCCTCCACCATCCCTTCAGGCAGTAAGTTCCTGATTCCCACCTCCCTCTGTTCATCTTTTGTATGCCTCAATCTGGTCTCCCCTCCACCTTGTCCGAACAACCCCAGTCTAACCAGCTGTAATTCTCCAGACCAGGCAAAATCCTGGTGAATCTCCTCTACACCCAATTGAGTGAAATCACGTCCATCCTATAGTGGGGTGACCAGAAATACACCACACTCTAGCTGTGGCCTAATGACCATTGTATCCAGCTCTACCTATATCCTCCCTGCTCTTCTACGCTATCCCTCAGCTAATAAAAATGAAATGAAATGAAAACCGCTTATTGTCACGAGTAGGCTTCAATGAAGTTACTGCGAAAAGCTCCTAGTCGCCACATTCCGGCGTCTGTCCGGGGAGGCTGGTACGGGAATTGAACCGTGCTGCTGGCCTGCTTTAAAAGCCAGTGATTTAGCCCAGTGAGCTAAACCAGGCAAGTATCCCATACCTTCTTATTTACCTAAATTAGTAATCTTTTTCTCACAAGTAGGCTTACATTAACACTGCAATGAAGTTACTGTGAAAAGCCCCTAGTCACCATATTCCAGCACCTGTTCGGGTACACCGAGGGAGAATTCAAATTACCTGACAACACATCTTTTGGGACTTGTGGGAGGAAACCAGAGCACCCAGAGGACACTCACACAGGGAGACCATGCAGATGCCTTCAGGGGCCTATGGATATGCATTCCTCTGGTCCTAGTGAACAAATCCCATTTGCCATTGTGCTTCCCATCTGACCCCATCGATATCCCCCTGTAATCTAAGACTTTCCTCCTCATTATTTACCACTGATTGTTGTGTTGTCTGTGAATGTACTAATCATAACTGGCACACTCACATCTTGATCAATAATGTACAGTATAAAGGGCAAGGGACACAGCCCTAAACTACATTATTGTTACCCACTGCCTTCCAGTGGTTAAAACCAGCTTTGACTGCTACCTCCTGCCACTAAGCCAATGCTGGATTCAAACATCCCTGGATTCCCATGGACTCTTCCCACCTTGATCTGTCTCCCATGCAGGACCTTATCTAAAGCCTTACAGAAGTCCTTGTAGACTACATCAACTGGCACTGACCTAATCGCCTCCTCGAAATATTCAATCTAATTTGTCATACATATCTCCCAATGACAAATCTATGCTTGATTTATCCTTGCCACTCTTTTGAGGTCCACCAACAAAATAGAAGAAAGGAAACAAACTGAGGGACAAAACAAAAAAAGGGCTGCTCCTGTTCGGGGCACTGCCCGAGCATAACAAAGATCGACGGAAACTTAAAAATATCAAAGACGAGTGCAATTAAAGGGGTCAATAAAGCACCCAACACCTGCAGTGCCCACTGGGCACGAAGGCCTCAATGAAATGAAAATCGCTTATTGTCACGAGCAGGCTTCAATGAAGTTACTGTGAAAAGCCCCTAGTCGCCACATTCCGGCGCCTGTTCGGGGAGGCTGTTATCTGAATCGAACTGTGCTGCTGGCCTGCTTGGTCTGCTTTCAAAGCCAGAGATTTAGCCCTGTGCAAAATGGACACCGCATGCTCCCTTTCTAGGGACACCTGGCCATGAATATAGCTGCGGAAGAGGGGCAGACAGTCTGGTCAAACAACCCTCTTGGTCACCTGCTGCCTGGACCTATAAATGACATGCTTCGCCAGGTCCAGGAGCAGGATCAGAAGGAGATCCTTTGCCTTCCCTGCCTCTCTCCGCACCGGATGCCCATAGATCAGGAGCGTGGGACTGCAGTGCAAACAAAACTCCAGCAAAAGATTGGTCAGAGAACTAAAAAGAGAGTGCAGCCTATAACACGTAACTTAGACATGATCCACGGACTCTTTAAGGCCGCAAAAATGGCAGGCTTCTTGGGAGTCCATGAACCTGTGCAATTTGTGATTGGACGGCACTGTTGCATGCAACACCATCCACCCCAGGTCCCCAAGATTGAGGGACCTCCAGTGGGGACCTCCGCCGACGGACGGCAACAAGGCACGCCATGGCATGTCCGGATGACGGGCGAGAATAAGGAGGTGAAGGGTGCGCAGCAGCAGCCCGTACAGGAACCCCTCCACGCAGTGCAAAAAGGCATAGAGGGTATATCCGTGAGGCAACTAGGATTGCGGGGCACCAGCCAAGGAAGGATTTGGGGCCTGGGGCCAATTCTTTCCAGGCAGGGGTTAGCCCAGATGTAATACCACCGCACACCTGCACGTCCTCCAGACCGCGTGTACCATTGCATCCAAGCATAACCCTTTTGAGGTCTCGGATGGCATTGGCCGCGAGTTAGATTTCCACCGCCGCATGTTGTGCTAATTCGCACGGGACATTAATTCTGCGGGTGTTTTCCTATAATTTCCCTTTGATATTGGACTGACTGGCCTGTAATTACCTGGTTATTCCCAATTAGAATTGGGAAGGAGACAAGGGTTTATCGTTCGGGGACTGCAGCGGCAGGCCCAATAATCTGAATAGAAGACGGCTCAGATGATTGAGATTGTGGAAGCGGGTGAGGGCACGTGTCGTCAGCTGGACCAGAAGAGCAAAGGCATGGGATGGGGATGGTGTGCAAAAAAAAAAGACAAGATGCTGCTTGCATTGTGAATGAACCTGTCAGGTTTATTGTAGTTTATTAACAATTCCTTTGGAGAGACAAACCAGGCAATCGAACAATGTCAGTAAACAGGCAACAGTACAATGAAGTTACCAGCATCCAAGTCAACCCACCACTCTCTTCCCCCACCTGCCGTTCCCAGCAGCAGACCCACATAAGTGGAAAACTATTTAAGGACAAAGCAATGATACACCAGAAAGTCACACTGTCCCAGAATATCGTGGAAGAGCAATAGAGAGCCCCTTCCGAGATCAGGGCCATAGAAAGAAGGGGCTGCAGATGACAAGCACACAACCTCCAAACAGTAACTGGGGGCAGTTAACAGTGCAATAAAGATACCACTGCTCTCTCGTCCCCCTACCACAGCACCCAACAACAGAGATGAACCTGTCGGGGATAGATTCGTGAGTGACGCTACGATTGGTCCCAAATTCCTTTCCTTGCTGCAGTATTGTGTGCAGTTAACGGAGTGAGACCATGTTAGTACACTGCTTGGTGCTTCCTGGGTTGTGAATACAGCAGCCTCAGCCTTGTCCCTCTTTGGTTTACATTGGCTGACACACCACAGAAAGGGGCAATTTGGCCCATTATTTAATTAAGATGTCCAATGAGTACGGGGGGCTTTATTAACAGGGACATAGAGCAAGGAGGTCATGTTAAACTTATACTTAGACCTCAGCTGGAGTTTAATGTATAGTAATGGGCGTCACACTATCAGAAGGATATGAGCTCATTGAAGAGATTGCCGAACAGGTGTACAGTTTGCATGAATAGTTCCAGGGATTAGAAACCCTAGATAGATTGGAGAGGTTGGGGCTGCTCTTCTTGGATAGAGGTAGGCTAAGAGGAGATTCGATGCAGATGTTCAAAATCACGAGGGGGCTGATCACAGAGTCGATCGGGAGAAACTGTTCCCGCTTTTAAAACAATCAAGACCAAGTGGACAAAGATTTGAAGTGAATTGCAAAAAGAGCAAATGTGACAAGAGAAAATAAAATGTCTTCACGCAATGACTGGTTCAGGTCTGGAAAGTACCACCTGGGAGTATGGTGGGGGCAGGTTCAATGGAGGCATTCAAGAATGCGGCAGATGATTTTTGAAATGTGCAGGGGTAAGGGGAGTGAAGTCATGATTGGATTTGATTTATTGTCATGTTTACCGAGGTGGAGGGCAGCACGATGGCGCAGTGGATTAGCTCTGCTGCCTCACGGCGCCGAGGTCCCAGGTTCGATCTCGGCTCTGGGTCACTGTCCGTGTGGAGTTTACACATTCTCCCTGTGTCTGCGTGGGTTTTGCCTCCACAACCCAAAGATGCGCAGGTGAGGTGGATTGGCCATGCTAAATTGGCCCTTAATTGGAAAAAATGAATTGGGTACTCTAAATTTAAAACAAAAGAAAATGTTTCCCAAGGTGCAGTGAAAAGCATTGTTCTGCGTACAGTCCACTTAGATCGTTCTATACATGAAAAAACATATGACATACGATGAGGTTCCTTTGGAGTATCAGTGCAAACATGGTGGGACGAATGGCCTCTTTCAGCGCTGTAACAGTTCTGTAATTCAGTGAAGATATTAAATTGGAACAATATCCAGGCAACTGTACCCAGGTAGCTGGAGCTTGATTTGGCCTGTCACCAGAATTCATTTAGAATCCCTACAGTACAGAAGGAGGCCATTCTGCCCATCAATTCAATGTCGACCCTCCAAAAGAACACCCCATCCATGCCCACTCCCCTGTCGACCCCACCTTATCCCTGAAACCCTGTTTCCTGATCTGCATAACTCTGGACACGAACGGGCAATTTGGCATGGCCAATCCACCTAACAATTATTGATCACAATGCCGCGGATTGGGGTGAGGTAAATCATACCCTTATGTTTTTGTTAATGATGCCCCAAGGAACAAAAATGGCATCTATAGAGGTGGGCATAAGGTTAAGTCCCTAGGAGTGGTACAGAGTGAGTCAGTATGCACATTCCACTCACATGGATATGTAAGAAATTGAGCTGATAGTCCATCGCTTATGACTACAGACGACTGCAGTGGGGAATTGTTAACATTGTGTTATGTGCCCCTGCAATTCCTTCAAGCTACTAGACAAAATATCTACTGACATACATGGCTTATGCTCAGATCCCGACTACCCCCATACCATTCTCTAGGGGAATCTAATTATTGGGAAGAGTTTAACAGCCAGGAATCAACCCAAGAACAAAGAAAAGTACAGCACAGGAACAGGCCCTTCGGTCCTCCAAGCCCGTGCCGACAAAAAGTCTTTGACTATCCATTCTGTCTTTGCCCGTCATAATTTTGTAGAACTCTATCAGATCACTCCTCAACTTCTGTCGTTCCAGTGAGAACAAACCAAGTTTATTCAACCTCTCATAGCTAATGCCCTCCAGACCAGCAACATCCTGGTAAATCTCTTCTGCACCCTCTCCAAAGCCTCCACATCCTTCTGGTAGTGTGGCGACCAGAATTGAACACTATATTCCAAGTGTGGCCTAAGGTTCAATACAGCTGCAAAGTGACTTGCCAATATTTATACTCAATGCCCCAGCCAATGAAGGCAAGCGTGCCGTATACCTTCTTGACTACCTTCTCCACCTGTGTTGCCCCTTTCAGTGACCTGTGGACCTGTACACCTAGATCTCTCTGACTTTCAATACTCTTGAGGATTTGACCATTCACTGTATATTCCCTACCTGGATTAGACCTTTCAAAATGCATTACCTCGGAGTTGTCCGAATTAAACTCCATCTGCCATCTCTCCGCCTAAGTCTCCAAACGATCTAAATCCTGCTGTATCCTCTGACAGTCCTCATCGCTGTCCATAATTCCACCAATCTTTTTTTTAAATTTAGATTACCCAATTATTTTTTCCAATTAAGGGGCAATTTAGCATGGCCAATCCACCTACTCTGCACATCTTTTGGGTTGTGGGGGTGAAACCCACACAGACACGGGGAGAATGTGCAAACTCCACACAGACAGTGACCCAGGGCTGGGATTCGAACCCAGATCCTCAGCGCCGTAGGCAGCAATGCTAACCACTGTGCCACCGTGCTGCCCTTAATTCCACCAATCTTTGTGTCGTCCGCAAACTTACTAATCAGACCAGTTACATTTTCCTCCAAATCATTTGTTTATACTACGAACAGCAAAGGTCCCAGCATTGATCCCTGCGGCACACCACTAGTCACAGCCCTCCAATCAGAAAAGCACCCGTCCATTGCTACTCTCTGCCTTCTATGACCTAGCCAGTTCTGTACCATCTTGCCAGCTCACCTCTGATCCAGTGTGATTTCACCTTTTGTACCAGTCTGCCATGAGGGACCTTGTCAAAGGCCTTACTGAAGTCCATATAGACAACATCCACTGCTCTACCTGCATCAATCATCTTTGTGACCTCCTTGAAAAACTCTATCAAGTTAGTAACTTGATAACCCTACCAATTAATATGGACCAAAAGAGGGCAGACTATTTTCAAATGGGAAACGTGGGAAGGTCCAGCAGGATTCCTGTAAACCTTTGCTGGTGCACTACTCAAAAGGTAGCGGGAGGAACTGAAGCAGGGAATATGTTTAATAGTTTAAGTCATAGTATTGAAATCCCCATGTGACAATTATTCAAGTTAAGATGAATTAGGTTAGCTGGAACAATACGGTCACTGTCTCTGATTTAATTTTATACTTGATAATTGAGTGAGCTGACACAACATGTTTACCGAAACTCTGTCTTACTTGAATAAACCAGCTTGATTCTCCTCTCTCCAAACTCTGTGCTACTGAAATATCCCACACACTTCCCATCATGGGTGATGTGGGCACGGCTCATCAGCTTTCCGCATACATCTCGAATTCTCCGTCCAGTTCCCTTTCCAGAATTTAAGTCATTCTGCTTCTGCCAGAATATGGATGTGGATATGACAGAATCCTAAGCACTTCTGGCCGTGAACAGGTTCTTAAGGAGGTGACTGACGGAACAACAAATGATATCTGCAAAACACAAGCAGAAATCCCTGTCTGTACTTCACAATTTAAAAAATATATATTTCATGAATGCTGGCAAGGACAGCATTGTGGTTTTTTTCCCTGCCAATTCTCTGATTGAGTGACATGTGAGGTCATTTCTGACTCAACAATTTTGTTTACAATTTGCATAGATGATCTGAAGTTGGGGACCAAGTGTAATGTGTCAAAATTCGCAGATGAGACTAAGATGAGTGGTAGAGCCAAGTCTGCAGAGGACACTGAAAGTCTGCAGAGGGATATGGATAGTTTTAATGAGTGAGCAAGGGTCTGGCAGATGGAGTTTAATGTTGCTAAATGTAGGGCAGCATGGTGGCGCAGTGGTTAGCATTGCTGCATCTCGGCACTGAGGTCCCAGGTTCGATCCCGGCTCTGGGACACTGTCCGTGTGGAGTTTAAACGCTCTCCCTGTGTTTGCGTGGGTTTTCCCACAACCCAAAGATGTGCAGGGTAGGTGGATTGGTCACGCTAAATTGCCCCTTAATTGGAAAAAATGAATTGGGTACTCTAAATTTTTTTTTAAATGTTGCTAAATGAGAGGTTATCCATTTTGGTAGGAATAACAGCAAAATGGACTATTATTTAAATGCTAAAAAGTTGCAGCATGCTGCTGTGCAAAGGGACCTGGGTGTCCTTGTGCATGAATCGTAAAAGGTTGGTTTGCAGATGCAGCAAGTAATTAAAAAGGCAAATAGAATTTTGTCCTTCATTACTAGAGGGATGGAGTTTAAAAACAGGGAGGCTATGTTGCAGCTGTATAGGGTGCTGGTGAGGCCACACCTGGAGTACTAAACACAGTTTTGTTCTCCTTACTTGAGAAAATATGTGCTGGCACTGGAGGGTGGGCAGAGGGGGATTCACTAGGTTGATTCCGGAGTTGAGAAGATTGGCTTATGAAGAGAGACAAAGTAGACTTGAATTATACTCATTGGAATTTAGAAGAATGAGGGGGGATCTTATAGAAACATATAAAATTATGAAGGGAATAGATAGGATAAAAGCAGGGAGGTTGTTTCCACTAATGGGTGAAACTAGAAATACGGGGCATGGGCTCAAAATAAGGGGAGCAGATTTAGGACTGTGTTGAGGAGGAACTTTTTCAGCCAAAGGGTTGTGAATCTGTGGAATTCCTTGCCCCGTGAAGCAGTTGAGGCTACTTCATTAAATGATTTTAAGGTAAAGGTAGATAGATTTTTGACCAGTAAAGGAATAAAAGGTACGGTGAACGGGCGGGTAAGTGGAGCTGAGTCCACAAAAAGATCAGCCATGATCTTATTGAATGGCGGAGCAGGCTCGAGGGGCAAGATGGCCGCCTTCTGCTCCTAGTTCTTATGTTCAACCGTGTTGAGGTGGTTTTGTGATTACATTGAGGCCAGACCAAGAATGGATGGCAGATTCTCCTCACAAAAAAGAGAAATCAGATGAGTATTTACCCATACTGATTACCTAGAATAGTTTAGAATTAAAATCTGAACGCAGTCAACTGCCATTGTGGGAATTAAACCTAGGCACCCAGAGCATTAGCTTGATCGTTTGGACTTCGTAATTCAGTGAAATTACCACCACCCCACCATTGCCCCAAAAGGTTTGACTCCAAGGTCCGAATAGCCCATTCCTGCTCCAACTTATGTCCTTATCGGGGGATGTTATGGGACAGATATGAGTAAATTAAAATGGTTAATTTTGACTGGCACAGATGCGATGGACTGAAGGGCCCTTTCTTTGAATCCAAGAGTCTAACTGGAATGTCCCGGATGGTTGAATGTGGGGTCACAGTCTCAGGAGAAGGACACAACCATTTAGGTCTGAGATGAGGAGAAATCACTTTGCTCTCAGGGCAGCGAATCTTCAGAATTCTCTACCACAGAGAGCTGTGGCAGCTCAGTCACTAAATATATTTAAAGAGGTCAAAATATTTTTAGCTATTCATTGAATTAAGAGGATATGGGGTAAGTGCAGGGAGAAACTATGATCATATTGAATGATGGAACAGGCTCAAACGGAAAATTAGCCTACTCCAACTGCCGTGTGACCGAATTGAGGGGCTTTTTGGCCTACTATTGTTTCTTTGTAACAGACGCAAATGTATGAATGGCCTCTTCCTGCTGCTGTGTCACAGGCGCAAAGGCCTCCATCTGTTCCTGTGTGACAGGCTAAAGGGGCTGAATGGCCTCCTCCTGTTCCTGTTAACATGTTAATGGGCTGAATAACTACTTCCTATTCCTGTGTCACAGGTTAGAGGATTAAATGGGCAGCACGGTAGCATGGTGGTTAGCACAATTGCTTCACAGCTCCGTGGTCCCAGGTACGATTCCTGGCTTGGATCACTGCCTGTGCAGACTCTGCACATTCTCCCCGTGTGTGCGTGGGTTTCCTCCGGGTGCTCCGGTTTCTTCCCACAGTCCAAAGATGTGCAGGTTAGGTGGATTGGCCATGCTAAATTGTCCTTGGTGTCCAAAATTGCCCTTTGTGTTGGGTGGGGTTACTGGGTTATGGGGATAGGGTGGAGGTGTAGGCTTGGGTTGTGTGCTCTTTCCAAGAGCTGGTGCAGATGCGATGGGCCAAATGGCCTCCTTCTACACTGTAAATTCTATGTAAACCAGAGATTGAGGCCCAAATTGTGTTCTGTGTTATAGAGGCCCAGAGTGGGTCTTATGTTTTAAAAAAAAAAATTTTTTGGGGGGGTGGGGGGCAACATGGTAGCATTGTGGATAGCACAATTGCTTCATAGCTCAAGGGTCCCATGTTCGATTCCGGCTTGGGTCACTGTCTGTGCGGAGTCTGCACATCCTCCCCGTGTGTCCGTGGGTTTCCTCCGGGTGCTCCGGTTTCCTCCCACAGTCCAAAGATGTGCAGGTTAGGTGGATTGGCCATGATAAATTGCCCTTAGTGTTGGGTGGGGTTACTGGGTTATGGGGATAGGGTGGAGGTGTGGGCTTGGGTAGGATGCTCTTTCCAAAAGCCGGTGCAGACTCGATGGGCGGAATGGCCACCTTTTGCACTGTAAATTCTATGATAATCTATGGAATGATCTCCGCTCCTTTCAATGTAACTGGCTCGAAATGTGAATAGCTTCCTCCTGTTCTAGTGTAATGGGTTCGAGGGTTGAATGGCCTCCTACTATTCTGTACAACCGGCTCAAGAAGGGCAACACGGTAGCATAGTGATTAGCACAAATGCTTCACAGCTCTAGGGCTCAGGTTCGATTCCCAGCTTGGGTTACTGGCTGTGTGTTTGCATGTTCTCCCCATGTACTGGAGTTTGCATGTTCTCCCCGTGTGTGTGCGGGTTTCCTCCGGGTACTCCGGTTTCCTCCCACAGTCTAATGACATGCAGGTTAGGTGGATTGGCCATGCTAAATTGCCCTTAATGTCCAAAATTGCCCTTCGTGTTGAGTGGGGTTACTGGGTTATGGGGATAGAGTGGAGGTTGGGTGCTCTTTCCAAGAGCCGGTGCAGACTCAATGGGCCGAATGGCATCCTACTGCACTGTAAATTCTATGAAATCTATGAAGAAGATATGCCAAATTGTGGGTTTATTCCGTGACTGAGTCACAAATTCCCCCAAAAGATCAAAAGCTGTTTCTCCTGGAAATAAACCAGCCTCAATATCCCTGCATCTGTCCTTGAGTCTGATCTGTACACAACCCCAAATCCAGACCAAACCAAACCCGTCCTCAAAAGCGGAATGAAAAGAATACTGCAGTTTGTGCATGGTCTCCAGGTCAATAGTTCTTTTGCTAGTATAGTGGAAGCTGCTCCTGAAAATCAGCACAAGTGCACATAACGCCTGTGTTGTCATCTCCCTGGAAGCGAGAAATAGAAAGATTGAATGAGGGGACAGATGGAAAAGGAAATGGAGGATTTGTGGATGCTCGGAGGTGATTGCTCAAGAGACTAAACGATTGGTTAGTGGAGCGACGTGAAGCTTTTTAATGGAATGTTTATTGTCTGTCAAAAGCAAAATGCATTGGTTAATTACATCTCTTGAGCACATATGAATAGAGACTGCTGGGACATGGGATTTTAGTGAAGGGGATTGCTAAAATTTGAAATACTGTGTTATGTAAATAAAAATGTTATCAAATGAAAGTAGCATCTGATTTCTCACTTCACCATCTGACTTCAGGAATGTATTAATAGAGTCTGGGGAGATAGAGTTGGAGAGATTGAAGAAGGCGTGATTGGGGATGGGTGCTTGGCACCACGACTGTGGAAGGGTCAGGGTGGTGGCAGAGCTGGGGAAGGTGTGGGTGGCAGCGGGATGGGGTGGGTGGCAGTGGGACTGTGAAGTGGTGAATCCAGTGTGTAGGGACAAAGCAGAAACTTGCATTGATGAGGACAATGGATGAGGATCTGTTACATAGTCTCAACTTGTAGTCCCTGGACTATAGGAATATTAAGTTTTAATTTGATCTAAGTGGCGAAGGAAATTAAGTGAGTTGTTAAGGGATCCGGACGAAGAGGCTGTGTAGGAACCTCCCTTTCCTCTGATTGGCCAGTATGTACATGACATAAGTAAATGTTTGGGAGGCCTAATATCACCACTGCCAGGCCAGACTGGGGAATAGAAGAGAGGATTTTCATTGTCTCCGAATTCAACCATTAGAGATCCTGGGGGGGGGGGGGGGGGGGGGGGTCTTTTCCAGGAGGTACAAGGGCAGCTTCATGCAACTATCAGACTCCATTGCAAACACTTGACAAGATTTACCGAGATATTATTGGAAGAATTTCCCTGAATTAAAAATCAATCCCAAGATTATTAACCTCAAATAATGTTTTCAAATTACCTGGTGTAAAAATGCACCAATGTTTTTTTTCGTGATCGAAGGCAAATATTTCACAATCAACACGTATTTGTTCTGGAAAATGATGTGCATTGTTTTAAATTTTTTTTAAATATAAATTTAGAGTGTCCAATTCATTTTTTCTAATTAAGGGGCAATTTAGCATGGCCGATCCACCTAGCCTGCACATCTTTGGGTTGTGGGGATGAAACCCACACAAAAGTCCCAGGTTCGATTCCAGCTTGGGTCACTGTCTGTGCGGAGTCTGCACGTCCTCCCCATGTGTGCATGTGTTTCCTCCGGGTGCTCTGGTTTCCTCCCACAGTCCAAAGATGTGCGGGTTAGGTGGATTGGCCATGATAAAGTGCCCTTAGTGTCCAAAATTGCCCTTAGTGTTGGTGGGGTTACTCGGTTATGGGGATAGGATGGAGGTGTTGACCTTGGGTAGGGTGCTCTTTCCAAGAGCCGGTGCAGACACGATAGACTGAATGGCCTCCTTCTGCACTGTACATTCTATGATAATCTATGATAACACAGGGAGAATATGTAATCTCCACACAAACCCAGAGCCGGGATCGAACCTGGGACCTCGGTGCTGTGAGACAGTGCTAACCACTGTGCCATCGTGCTGCCCTGTGCATTGTTTTAAATGCGTGGGTTGAAATCCAAAATGCAAGAGTCAAATATACCAAATGCTTCCTGATGTTCTTAATCTTGTATATTTGGGAGAGAAATCCTCCCCGTTATACAATGTATTGCAATAATTGCAGTGATTGATTAGTAACTGAAATTATATGTGGTGATTCACTTTCTTTTTAAATGTGGTTGGAAATTTGCATTGTGCAAGAATAGAAGGTGAACTCACTGCCACCACTCACAATGTATCAAAGAAATGATACCTTTATAAAATGTACAACAAGTTCCATTACAGGCTGGGTTTATGTTTTGGGAGGTGTATATGGTTCAGAATGTTAAGCGGAACATTAGGTTTGGGAAGATTATTTAACATTAAGCTCCCTTTTATAAATGGATACACATATTTAAATTAATTCACCAATTCCCTCATCGACACAGCCAGAATAGGTCACTATGCCCATTCAATGAGCCCCAATTTGAGCACTTGGTCTCAGAAATTCAACTTTTTCACAGTTGTCTGCAGTCTATGATCAGCTCCAGTTGAATGTCAAGGGGGAATAGTTCAATTGTCTCTAGTTGGGATTTTGTTGGGGCTCACAGCCTTTGCAGTTTCCATTGGTGTTTCTTCATAACATAATCAAATTGGCTGAAGACCGGCATTGATGATGCTGGAGAGTTCCAGAGGAGGTGGGGATGGATCATCCACTCGGTGCCTCTGGCTTAATGTAGATGTAAATCCTTCAGTCTTGGCTTTACCACTGACATGCTGCCCCCAGCTCCATCACTGAATATGGGAATATTTGTTGAGTCTCCTCCAGTTTATGTCAAATTGTCCCTCACCACTCACAACTGGGTGTGGCAGGTCAACAGCTTCAATGTCATCCATTTTGGGATTCCTTTAGTTCTGTCTGTTTCACATTGGTTCAGTGCTCTGGCATGCAAGTACTTGGGTGTTGTTGCTTCACCTGGTTGGAATGTTTCGCTGTGACTAAGGCTGCTCCTGGCAAGCTCTCCTGTTCAGAGTTTTGGGTTTGGAAGTGGCTTTCCCTCCCTCGGAAATGGAAACAGAAAGTTCAATCAGTGTCAGGAAAGGCAGGGAGGAGAAGGAGGGAACTTAACTCGCTGGGCAACAGTCCGCATGTGAAAAGGTGCCGAGAAAAGTATCTGACCTCATTACTAGGGATCTCAGAATCCACACTTCTGAATGGTTGTCACGTCTGTAAATTTCCAGCTTTCATCATTTAATGTCACTGGGCAGATTAACACAAACACACAACCTGATGCCCCGCCCCCACCACACCCCACAACCCACTGCTCCCGCACAGACACAGCCCATCACCCACCCCCACTTACACACACACAGTGCACTCCCCACCCCTCCCACACAAACAACCCACTCCATCTCCACACAAATCAATTCACTCTCTTCCACACACACACAACCCATCCAACCCAGACACGTGCACAACTGATCCACCCCCACACACCCAACCCACTCCCCCAGGGAGTCGCACACACCCCACTTCCCAACCTCCCCCCATCCCCACACACAATCACACCCACTTCCCCACACCGACAAATCCCTATCCCCCCACAAGCACACTCATACCCCAACTGCACACACACAAACTCACACCCAAATTTACCCCAACACACACTCGCACCCCCTGCACCATAAATACACACACACCTACTACCAACACATTCGCCTCCAGTCCCTCCCACACACACAATTGACTCTCCACACACACAATCACATTCACAAACAACTCCCCACACAAAATTACAAACCACACACAAAGAACATGCACCCCTTCCCCACTCACACACAAAGCCCCCCCCCCGTACATAATCCACTCCCCACGCACATGCCCCAATCCCCGCACCCACATTCAACCTACTCCCCACATAAACGCAAAGCAAGTTACCCACACATGCACACAACCCACTCCCCCAACCCGCACAACCCCATCGCTCCACATACACCCATCCCCAGATGCAAAAACCAACTGCCTCCACACAAACAGCCAGGCCCCGCCACTCACATGCCCAGTCCCCCCCAGACACACACAGACTCCCTCCACATACATACATTATACCCCCCTCCCCCACACACAGCACTCAAACAGTCTCTAACACACACTTGCTGCTCATAGACACACGCGCACGTGTACACACACGCGCACGTGTACACACACACGTGTACACACAGGCGCACGTGTACACACACAGGCGCACGTGTACACACACACGCACGTGTACACACACGCGTGTATACACACCGGGTACACACAAGTGTTCACGCGCGCAAGTGTGCACGCACATGTACGCACACACACGTACACACACACACACAAAAGTATACATACACGCGTACACACACACACAAAAGTACACGTACACACACACAAAAGTACACGTACATACACGCTCAAAGTACACACGCTCAAAGTACACACACACATACACACACATGCTCAAAGTACACACACATACACACACATGCTCAAAGTACACACACACTTACACACACATGCTCAAAGTACACACACACGTACACACACATGCTCAAAGTATACACACACACACGTACAAACACATGCTCAAAGTACACACACACGTACACACACATGCTCAAAGTACACACACACACGTACACACACATGCTCAAAGTACACACACACACACACGCTCAACGTACACACACACACACGTACACACGTACACACGTACACACGTACACACGTACACACGTACACACGTACACACGTACACACGTACACACGTAGACACGTACACACGTACACACGTACACACGTACACACGTACACACACACACACACGTACACAAAGTACACACGCACGTACACAGTACACATACACACACTGGTTTAGCTCACTGGGCTAAATCACTGGCTTTTAAAGCAGATCAAGCAGGCCAGCAGCACGGTTCAATTCCCGTACCAGCCTCCCCGGACAGGCGCCGGAATGTGGCAACTAGGGGCTTTTCACAGTAACTTCATTGAAGCCTACTCGTGACAATAAGCGGTTTTCATTTTTTCATTACACACACACACACACACACACACACACACACTCAAAGTACACACTTACAAACTAGTCCATACACTCGCCTACAAACAGACATCAGACCCCCCCCACACACAGTCACAACTCAGTCCCCACACGCACAACCTAGTCTACACACACACACACACAGCCCAATGCCCATATACACACAAACAATCTTAACGCAGACCCCCCCACACACACATACTCTCAAAACCCATTCCCCCCACATACACCGATTCTCGCAGCCCATTCCTCACACATGCTCTCACAGCCCAGCCTCTCACACTCACTCCGAGTCGCCCCCCCCCCCCCCCCCCCATACACATACACACCCACTTGTCACACAGATTCACTCATGATTTTCACATTTGCTCAGATTAGGCTATACTGTCTAACTCAGTAATGATTCACAATGCATCTTGTTATCTGTCCTGAATATCAATTTACAGCATCCTCCATGACAATTTTTATTTTCATCTTGGTAAAGTCAGACTCCCCCATGACACATTATCTCCTGAGGGGGTAAGGGTTTAAGCCTGACTACACATTGCTGTCTCTCTATTTCTCTCTTTCTCACTCTGTCCACCACACATCCCTTTTTGTTTCTATCTCCTCCTCTGAGTCTGACTGACTCCATCACATTTTCCATGCATGTTTTTTCTCTGTCTCTCTGTCTGTCTGACTCTCTTGCTTTCTCTGTGCCTGTCTGTGTTCTGAATATTGTTTGTCCACCTACACCCTTCTCTCTGTTCCTCCTCCTTCGTTTAACCCATTATATCTATTTCTCTAACCTGCTCTTTCTCTATTTCTCCACTCTTACACTGTCTGCATCCCTGTGTACATGCCTGTCCCTGTCGCTGCATCTGTAATTCCCTAAAAAGTGCTGAATGTCACACATTCCCAGTTCTGACGATAGATCACGGGTCTCAAATGCTTCACCAATTCCTCACTCCTTAGACTCTACCGGGCCTGATGAGTATTTGTGGCCTTTTCTTATTATGTCAGCTTTCCTGCATCTGTGGTATTTTGTTTATATTTGGTCCCGATGACCATCCCACCTCATGTTCCTATGGACATAGTCACCATTAACACAGCCCAGCACTGAGTTAGCCATTCAGGGGCTGCATGGTGGTGCAGTGGTTAGCACCGCTGCCTCATGGTGCCAAGGTTCGATCCTGGCCCTGGGTCACTGTCCGTGTGGAATTTGCATATTCTGTCTGCGTCTGCATGGGTCTCACCCCCACAACCCAAAGCTGTGAAGGTTAGGTGGATTGGCCATGTTAAATTGCCCCTTAATTTAAAAAAAATATTAATAGGAAATAGCCGTCAAGTCACTCAGCAATGATCTTTCCCGCTTTCCTTACTGACACTTAATGTTTCCATTCCCACATTGTTTGCTTCCTAACTTGCACTCCCATCAAAGCAATGCATTAAACGCAAGAATACAGGAACTGATGTCACCCCTGCATGAAACGTAAGTGGCCCTGAATGAAATCCTGAGGCTGAAAAAACTCCTGCAGCCATCAATTCCAACCAAAATCTTCCAACAGTTAATATCAGACCAAAATCAACATTCAGATAGTATTATCATTCTCAATTATCCTACCCAAATCTGTAACAACAATGTAGCACTCCGAGTATTGATCCTCTGACAGTGCAGCACTCCCTCAGTACTGACCCTCTGGCAGTGCAGCATCCCCTCAGTACTGACCCTCTGACAGTGCAGCATCCCCTCAGTACTGACCCTCTGACAGTGCAGCACTCCCTCAGTACTGACCCTCTGACCGTGCAGCACTCCCTCAGTACTGACCCTCTGACAGTGCCGCCCGCTCTCAGTACAGGCACTGTGACAATGTAGTGCACCCTCTGTACAGGGACTGTGGTAGTGTAGTGCACCCTCAGTAAAGGTGCCGTGACAGTGCTGCACGCTCTCAGTACGGATGCTGTGACAGTGCCGCGCGCCCTGGCATGGGTGCTGTGAACGTCGGTGCGCAGAATCCAGAACAATATTGCAGAAGCTTTTAATTAGCTTGGTTGTTCAGTAGTGATGTTAGGAGGCAGTACTCAACACAATGGGGAGTGGAACTCTGAACCTCTCTCCTTATTAAAAGCTGCTAAAGCTGTTGTTTGACTTGAAATGTCAAAGTTGTGAAAGGTTTTTGACCATTATTTGTCATAGAGTCATGACAGAAAAATGGCGTTCATATTCAATCATACTTCAATCAAAGGACTCTTGATCTGAATAATACCTTTCTGTTCTTGTGTAAGATGCTTCAAAGTCCAAATGGCCTCCCTCTGCTCCATGGTAATAGACTTGATTTCTACTGGTTGAAGATTCCAAAACTAGGAGGTGTAATCCAAAATCTAGGATGCTTCAGAAGACATGTTAGGAAGCACTTTTTCGCACAAAGTTGGTAGAGATTTGGAACTCTGTCCCACAAACAGCAGTTGAAGCTAGAACAGTTAGTTTTGAATTTGAGATAGATATTTGAGAAACAAACATGTTGAGGGATATGGTCAAAAAGCAGGGACAGGGCAGATACATGAAGTAAAATAATGGACATCTGTCTCAAAGAGGAGCAAATATCATAAGATGTGCTGCCTGTAAGAATCAGCCTCCGAGGCTGGAACAAGGCTTCTGGCCCTGCGAGACAAAACAGCGCCTGTGAGGCTGGATCTGGGAGGCTGGAACAACTCATGTGAGACTCGGCCTGCGAGACTGGAACGAGGCCTGTGAAACTGGGCTAATGAGGCTGGAACATGACTCGTGAGTGAGGTAAACCACTCTATTGTATTGTATTGTACTGTTGTATTGTTACATGCCTGGGCTTGTCCCTGCTGCCTCCGAACCACTGTAGTATATAATATGTGTATTGTGGTAAACTGCCACTGTATTACATGGAATGTGGTAAACTATTGCCTGATGGCTCCGCCTTCCCTCGGGCTCGGTATAAAGGTGGCTGGTCTCCGCCGCTGCTGCAGTTCGGGATCAGAGGCCAGGAGGCTTTCTGTTTAGTTTATTAAAGCCACAGCTACGTTCACTGCTCATCTCGTGTTCATTGATAGCACATCAATTTAATAAACTAAGCATCAAAGATGAATTAATCGCTCAAGCCTAATCGCCTGCAGCTGGACACACAGGCAGCCAACGCCACTGCAACATTCGAGCACTGGCTAAGCTGCTTCGAAGTGATCCTCCACCGAAGACTTCACCGACCTCCAAAAGAAGCAGATCCTCAACGCATGAGTGAGCCCGCAAGACTTTCTCCTCATCAGGGACGCCCCCTCGTATACGGAGGCGATAATGCTGCTGCAGGGACAATATATAAAGTCTGTAAATGAAGTGTATGCTCAGCACCTTCATGCCACGAGTCTACAACGCCCTGGAGAATCACTAGTCAAATTCCTGCGTGCCTTGCGGGTACTCAGCCAGAACTGTGCTTTCCAGGCGGTATTGGCTACCCAGCACGCGGAGCTGTTGATCAGGGACGCCTATGTCGCAGGCATGAAATCAAACTACATCCGCCAGCGATTGCTAGAAGGGGGTACACTCGGCCTCCCAGAGACAGTGCAACTCTCAAACTCGCTGGAGGTGGCCTTCAAGAACATGGAGGCCTACAACTCCGACCACGCGGCATCCTCGTGGACCTCGTGGGCATCGCCATCATCCGACTCGAGTGCGGCGTAAGCCTGTTCCATGCAGCAACCCGCCAACGCCGGAAGCCCAAAGTGCTACTTGTGCGGCCAGTGTAAGCATCCCAGCCAACGCTGCCCTGCATGGAACTGCAACTGGTGTGGGAGGAAGGGCCACTTTGCGAAAGCCTACCAGGCCCGATCTCTCCCTTAAACTCAGCCCAACAGCGCTGCCTGCTGCCTGTCGGGGCCGCCCCCAGTTGCTGTGCCACCTGCCATGTGTGACCCGTGGGCACCGTCATCTTCACCCCCATCTTCGATTTTGCCTGCCACGTGTGACCACAGTCCCGTGCCGTTGGGAAACCCCCCGGGTTCCCAGCACAACGCAGCATCCTGATGGTGGAGAATCCAGCCCCTGGTCTTCCAGGCTTCCCGGAGCCTAGTCTGGTCTCATGCCCACAAATGGGTCTCTTTTAAAAACACCACGTTGGCTACCAAACTCTTCAAATATGAAAAAGCCCTTGCCCGCTTTACAAGTGCCCCTAGGCCTCACATGTTCCAGGTGACCAGCCTTGTCGGGAGCCTCTCACCCCCTCCCTCTCGAGTCAGCCATTACCACCGTGATGTGTCATACCTTCATCACCAGTTCCTATACCCCGGGGCCCACCTCATATGGCCACCTACCCCACCCAACAAATAAAAAATAATAATTTCCTAATCAGTGTTAGCTCCCTACCCCTCCCGATGCCTTCCCCATTCTCCCCCGAACCTCCACACTGCCTGCCACCTCATCTCACCCTCTTCACCTCCCAAACACACATTCTACACTCACCGAGCATCACCAAACTGGCCCAACAAGTTGCAGCCCTTTTCCCCACTCCACTCCCATGCACTAGCCTACCCCTTAGTGTGAGCAAATTATTCCCATCCCCAGAATTCTGCCCTCAGACAGCCATGAAAAGCCAACACCGCCACCCCCCCCAGCCCGACCTCCCCACTTCCTTGTCCAAATCCCAGCATCCTTACCATGCTCCTCTTTCCCTCCAATTAACATATATAACCACCCACTTTACCCCCCCCCCCCCCCCCCCCCCCCCCGGCACCAAGATAAAGAAGAGCACAGACATAAAGCAATGTATAGGAATGTTTATAACTGACCCAACCCTATTTTCACACGCACAATCCCACCAGCCCTTCTCAAGCCAATAGCAGTCCTTTATGCTTGATGAAGGCCTTTGCCTTCACCAGTGTGTGAAAGTAGTGATCCTTTGAGTCCATTGTGACTCTGTCTCACTGGATACACTACCTCAAACTGCACACCCTTGTTTTGCAGTACCACCTTCACCTTATTAAAGACCACCCACCACTTTGCAACCTCGATGCCAATGACGTGATAAACATGCACTATGTGCCCGTCCCAGTCAATGTGCCAGAACATTCCAGGATCCGCTCCTTCTTCTGAAAACTGTGAAAGTGGATGATCACCACCCATGGTGACTCATTTTACCGTGGCTTCTGCTGAAGTGCCCAATGAGCCCTGTCCAACTCTGGAGGGGCAAAGAATTCCTCCTCGCGCCACCGACTGCCCCCCCCCCCCCCCCCCCCCACCTACAAGAGAACGTTTCTGCAAATTACTGGCCCTTATTACTCCCTACCACGTTTCTGCAAATTACTGGCCCTTATTACTCCCTGCCACGAGCAGCAGTTTTGCTTCCAAAGAGGCAAGCTGATCTTCATGCCTCAACAAGGCCTTCTCCACAACCTCAGCCTCTCCCCTTGCTACTTCATAGCTTTGGCAGTCTGGACCATCTGCTCTCATATCGGGCTCAACGCCACATCGATGGTGGTTTTGAATGACTCTTGCAGCTCAAAATGTCCATTAATCTGCCTTCCGACTCCTGTGCCATTAACCCTACAATCATCCCTAATGTTCTGGGTGCGGCTGCCTCTGTCTTCTTTCTCTGCCTGGATTCCTTTCCCGGGCTGCCTGCCAGGGATTTCTTTCACATGGTCTTTCTTGCCAAGGCTTTTGACATTCTTCTGTTGAGTATCCATTATCAAAGCCAACCTGTTGGGTTGGAACACTTGGGCGGGATTCTCCCGTACCCGGCGGGGCGGGAGGTCCCAGTAGGACAGAGTGGCGTGAACCACTCCGGCGTCGGCCCGCCCCAAAGGTGCGGAATCCTCCGCACCTTCAGGGGCTAGGCCGGTGCAAGAGTGATTTGCGCCCCGCCGCCCGCCATGGAAGGCCTTTGGCGCCACGCCAGCCGGGGCCAAAGGGACTCCGCCGGCCGGCGAAAGTCTGCGTATGCGCGGGACGTCAGCGGCAGCTGATGTCACCCCTGCGCATGCATGGGGGGTGGGGCGGGGTCACCTACGCGTCGGCCATCGTGGAGGCTGACACGGTCGACGCGTAGGAAAAGAGTGCACCCACGGCACAGGCCCGCCCGCGGATCGGTGGGCCCCAATCGGGGACCAGGCCACTGTGGGGGCACCCCCCCCGCACCTCCCCCCAGGACCCCGGAGCCGCCCACGCCGCCAGGTCCCGCCGGTAAGGGACCTAGTCTGATCCACAGCGGCAGGACCGGCAAAAAAACAGCGGAACTTCGGCCCATCGCGGGCCGGAGAATTCGGGCAGTCCTGTGGCCGATTGAGTCGCGCTCGTCCCCGCCATTCTCCGAGGCGGGCGACGGGACTCACGCCTCGCGGATTTTGGAGGGCCGGAGAATTTGGCGGCCGGTGGGGGCTGGATTCATGCCGACCCCCGGCGATTCTCCGACCCAGCGGGGGGGCAGAGAATCCTGCCCACAATGTCCTGAAAAACCCTGGGAAAAGAAATCAAAATACATTGGGCGGAATTCTCCAACCCCCCACAGGGTCGGGGAATCGCCCGGGGCCTTTGTAAATCCCGCCCCTACCGTGGCCGGAATTCTCCGCCACCTGGGAATCGGCGGGGGCGGGAATCGCGGGCCGCAGGTCGCCGGGCCCCCCGCAGCGATTCTCCGGCCCACAATGGGCCAAAGTCCCGCCGCGTTCAGGCCTCTCCCGCCGACGTGGTTTAAACCACCTCTGTGCCGGCGGGAGCAGGTGGCGCAAGCGGGCCCCGTGGTCCTGGGGGGGGGGGGGCGGGGTGATCGGAGCCCTCCGATCGGCGGGCGGGCCTGTGTCGTGAGGGCACTTTTTCTTCCGCTGCCGCCACGCCCTCCACCATGGAGGAGGTGGAAGAGACCCCCTTCACCGCGCATGCGCCGGTGGTGACGCTCCGGCGCATGCTCAGACTCAAGCCGACCGGCGAAGGCCTTTCGGCCAGCCCCGACGCCATTGACTCTAGTCGGCAGAGCGGGAGCCACTCCGGCGTAGGCATAGCCCCTAAAGGTCCGGAGAATTCTGCACCTTTGGGGAGGCTCGACGCCAGAGTGGTTGGCGCCACTCCGCTACACCAGGACCCCCTGCCCCGCCGGGTAGGGGAGAATACCGCCCCAGGACCCTGGCTGGAGTCATCTTTTTTGTGTCTTGTCGTCACGTGCCATCATCGGATTGGGATGAAAATGGGTGGCATGGTAGCACAGTGGTTAGCAATATTGCTTCACAGCACCAGGGTCCCTGCTTCGATTCCTGCTTGGGTCACTGTCTGTACGGAGTCTGCAGGTCACTCTGACCAAAGCCCAATGTCGGAGAGCAGTCGCATGCCATTATTGTGAAACTGCATAATCCCATCCTGAATGAGGCTTTGCCACAGGTTTGGCAGGTGGTGCTGGAGGAGGTGAGTGGGACTCTGCTGTACTCACCTTCCGCTGTTTACGCATGGCCTCTGCATGCTTCATGCTACGATGCTCGAGGTGATTGGCACCTTCACAGATGCTTTTTCTCAACTATGTGCATTCTAAGGCAAGCAATTCCCACCTGTCGTTGGGATGTTGCATTTATTTAGGGAGGCTTTCAGAGTGCCCTGAAAGCATTACCTCTGCCTTCCGAGTGATCACTTGCTATTGCGAAGCTCTGAGTAGAGCATTTGTTTTGGGAGTCTTCTGTTGGCAGCTGGTCGAGTTTGACCAGTGACTTAATACTGAGATATTGGCCTGGGAGAGGATGCTCAAGTTGGTACGCCCATCCTACCAGTGGATTTGCAGGAATTTGCACAGGAAGCATTGGTGATATCTCTCCAAGGATTTGAAGTGTCTGCTGACATTGTCCATGTTTCTGATGCATACAGGAGGACGGGGACCACAGCTGCTCGATCAACCATGAACTTGGTGCTGCGCCTGAGGTCTCGGTTTTCAAATACTCTGTCCTCGGGTGTCTGAAGACTGTACTGGCTCATTGGAGTTGATGTTGAATTATGTCTTCAATGTCTGCTCGCCCTGAGAGGAGGGTTCCGAGGTATGGGAAATGATTCACATGGTCCAAGGGCTCACTGTGGATGTCGATGGTTGGGGGACAGTTTTGTGTGACAGGAGTGGGTTGATAGAGAACCTTTCTTTTCTGGATGTTTAATCTGAGGCCCATTCTCTTCCACCCTTTCAGGCAGTGAGTTGCAGATTCCCGCCACCCTCTGGGTGAAAAAAGCTTTTCCTCAAATCCCACTCAAAATCTCCTGCCCCTTACCTTAAATATATGCCCACTTGTTATTAACCCCTTGGCTAAGTGGAAAAGTGTCCGCCTATCTACACTATCCACGTCCCTCATAATTTTGGACACCTCAGTCAGGTCCTGCCTCAGCCTTCTCCGCTTAACGGACAATAACCCCACTCTAACCAGCCTCTTGTCATAGCTGCAATACTCCAGCCAAGGATACATCCTGGTAAATCTTCTCTGCACCTTTTCCAGTGCAATCATACGCTTCCTATACTGTAGTGACCAGAACTGCACACAACACTCAAGCTGTGGCCTAATTACTATTTATTTACAGCTCAATCATACCTCCCTGCTCTTATTCTTTGCCTCGGCTAAGAAAGGCAAGTACCCCACATGCCTTCTTTACCAACTTATCTACCTGTCCTGCTGCGTTCAGGGATCTTTAGACATGCACTGCATGGTCTCTCTGGTCATCCATACTTCTTAGCATCCTACCATCCACTGTGTATTCCCTTGGCTTTCTAGTCCACCCGAAATGCAGCACCACCCGTTTTTCAGGGTTAACTTTCATTTGGCCCTGTTCTGCGCATCTGACTAGACTGTCAATGTCACCCTGTAATCAAAGGTTTTTCTCCTGGCTATTTACCACACCACCGATGTTTGTGTCATTCACTGATCATACCCCCAACATTCGAGTCGCGATCATTAATGTACATTACAAACAGCAAGGAACACATCATCAATCACTGCGGAAACAGGATTCCAGTCACAAAAACCTTTTGCCAATCAGTCAATCACAGTGCACGGTTTAACCTCATTTCATTCTCTGCGATCAGTACATTTAAACACTGTTCCACTTTTAGCAAAGGGACGGTGTCCTTTTCCAAGTGTCTTTCACTGTTTTAATCATTACCCTGATGTCACTTTTTCAATCTGTGCCTAGGGAAACATTGGGTTCTCCATTGGCTTTATCCCAAAATATGGAACAAAAATGCACCTTTTCTGTAGAAGGTTACACCTAATAAAAGCAATTATAATAGGCAAGAAGCAAATTTAAGAAACAGAATTGTGATCTGTCCAAAAAAGGTGTTGGATATTCTCAGCAGATCTGGCATCATCTGTGGCGAGATTCCATATGACTTCTTCAGAACTCGAAACTCTCTCTCTGTTCCATACTGCCAGAGCTGCTGAGTTTTTATAGCATTCTCTGTTTATTTTCAGATTGTGGGGGAGAGCATGGTAGTTAGCACTGCTGCCTCACAGCTCCAGGGACATGGGTTCAATTCCGGCCTTGGGCGATTGTCTGTGCAGAGTCTGCACGTTCTCCCAGTGTCTGTGTGGGCTTCCTCCGGATGTTCCGGTTTCCCCTCTCGGTCCAAAGATGTGCAGGTTAGGTGGATCGCCCATGCTAAATTGTTCCTTAATGTCCAAGGATGTATCGGTCAGGTGGGGTTACCAGGATAAGGCAGGGCGTAGGCCTTGTTTGGCCTTCAATGGGTCGGTGCAAACTCAAATGGCCGAATGGCCTCTTTCTACCGTTCTATTTCCAGCTCCACATATTTTGATTTCATTTTTATGATCTGTCGCCTTCGTCAAATGCTCCAATTTTACTGCTGGCCACAGCATGCTCTTGTTCTCGGGTTAGCCTGATGTCAAGAAGATAGCAGAAGAGGAAATTATTCCAGACTTATGTCCTTAGCTGAGATACATGCTGATGTTGTCCTGTTCCAATGCGAAGCCAGCTAAGCTGCTACAGAATCATTCTGAATAAGGGAGAGGGTGTTACTAAAATATTCAATCAACGGATTCCGATTAATACCGTCATTAGACAGTTGTCTCAAACAAACCGAGTATGGTCTGGGCCGGCAATGATGGGGTGACGAAAATCCGAGTGATCAGAATGGTGGTGAGATCTTGCAGCCGGCTTTCAGGCACAGGAGGATGTTGCAGATACAGAGGGAGTGAGGCCACGGGGTTATTTGAATTTAAGAATGGCCATTTTCAAAATGGACGCAACCGGAGCCAATGTTGGTGTGAACAGGCGGTGAGCGGAAGCTGGTGTTAATGGTGTATTTTGGGGCGGATGATTGTTGCAGGAGTTCAAGTTGACGAGAGAAAGCTGAAGGTGGGAATCCCTTCCGGAAGATTGGAGTTGCCAGTTTGATGAGGCTCGGGCAGCGATTGATGCGGGGTGGATGCGAGATGGCGGATCTTACAGAGGTGGAAATCATGTCGGAGTCAAATGGGAGACAGGGTTGTGAAGAGTCTCTTTCAGTCTCTGATATCGGCCAAAGAAAGGCTTGGAGTCTGTGGCTGGGAGGTCTTCCCGGTCTGGGGACAGGAGACAGTGGATTCAATCATCGCTGTGTTTAGTTGGAAACCTCTGCTGGTCTAGTAATGGATATCTCCCAGTTAACGCAGCCGCAGAGAGTGGGGATGGGTGAAGGAGAATATGGTTCAAGGGAGAGCTGAGGCTGGTCATAGGACACGTGGAATCTGGAATAGTTTGGAATACTGTTTCCCTGGGGATGAGTATAAATGACAAACAGGAAGGAGACAAAGGTGTATTGTTAGGGGGCTCCAGACACAATGGTCCAAGAAGCCGAACAGAAGTGGGTTGAAATGATTGAGTTGACAACTAAGACTGGAAGCGGGTGAGGGCACGTGTCATCAGCTGGACCAGAAGAGTGAAGCCATCGGATGGGGAGGGTGTGTGAATATTGTCATGACATGCAAACATGAAGCTAATGAACACAGAATGGGACACGACCAATGAGCAGTCAGGACACTCAGGGTGGTATCTCACTATAAAAGGGATGAGGCACTTACACCCCGCTTCTTTCCAGAGACCAACATCTACAGAGTGAGACAGGGTGTAGCCTCAGCATCACACCCCAGCACGTGGCTTAGTAGAAGGCTGGTTCAGTTAGACTGAGATACTACATTTAGATTAGCAGAGAGTCTAACTCATTGAGAACTGTGCGAACAGTTCAATAAAACACATTGAACTCACTTCAAAGTCTGGAGCATCTTTTACTCAAAACTGCATCAAGTGGCAGCTTGTGTTATTCCAAATTACATAACACCACATGATACCAGGAGTCTGGTCAGTCTAGTTAGCTCAACTCAGCAAGATCCGTGACAACCAGCGAATGTATACCGGCACAATGGAAAAGATTCAGGCTCCTGACCAGCTCAGGACCTCTGGCAATCTCAGTGCCAACTGGCGGACATTCAAGCGGAAATTTCAGCTTTACGTCGAAGCATCAGACCTCAATGGTGCGTCTGATGCACGGAACATAGCTCTTTCCTTACAACGGGTGATCAAGCCTTGGAAATATTCAACTCCTTTCACTTCGCTGATGACCAGGACAAGACAAAGTTTTAGACCATCCTGGACAAGTTTGACAGTCACTGTGAGGTGAACACCAACAAAATCTTGGAGCGCTACATAGTCAAGAGCAATTGCAAGCTAAAGACGAGTCCTTCACCTCATATTTAACTAACCTTAGACTGCTAGCGCAATCCTGCAACTTCGGTGATATCACTGACTCCATGATCAGAGACCAAATAGTTTTTAGAGTTCACTCTGATCCTCTGAGCGAGCAGTTCCTGAAGATTAAGCATCTGACCCTGCCAGTCGCGATTGAAACATGCACAGTGCATGAGCACACTAAAAATCGCTATTCCCAGTACAAAACGGCAGAAAATTATAGACTAGCCTCCCACGAGCCGGAGAGTGTGCAGGCAATCTCCTGGCTGCAGCGCCTCAACATTTCCGAAAGCGGCCATTTTGCGCGCTCTTCCCGGGGCCCGACGCATGCGCGATGTGAACAGGATAACGAAGCGGCCAAAACCCGCACTGTGCAGACGTCTGAGAACCGCACTGCGCATGTGCAATGACGCACAGAGCGTCAGGACGCTGACGTCATGACGTGTTCGAACTGTGGCGCCGCCCTTTTAAAGAAACACTGCCCTGCGAGAGGCAGACGCTGTTTAAACTGCAGAAACCAGGCTATGCAGCCCTGTGCAGATCTGCACCACCAGTCAGGAGCCAGTGCTCCCAATTCCGACGACGGCATATCCGGAGTGTGCAACACCGCCTACAGGATTCTGATCCCGGCAGTGCAACGGATACAGATGATGAATGCACAACGCCTACCATGTTACAACGTGTGAACACCAAACCAGACACATCGCAAGTCCAATCCATCCGAGCTGTGGATTCCGAGGATGAATGGCGAGCAGTGATGAAGGTCAACCACTGCCCCATCCAGTTCAAGCAGGACACAGGTGCCTCTGCCAACCTCCTCTCACAGGCAGACTTCTTACACATTAAGAAGCCCCCCACGGTCCTTCCAGCTGCCTGCAAGCTCCTGGATTACAATGGGAATGCCATCACGGCACTGGGATCCTGCCATCTGCATGTATCCAATCGACACACACAAGCAATGTTCCGCTTTGAAATTGTTAAGCCGGACAGGGCATCCCTATTGGGTGCGCATGCCTGCAAGCAGCTGAACCTCATTCAAAGGGTTTACACCACAACATCCTCCCATGTGGATCTTCAGGCCGGCATCGACGACATCCTCGCCCAGTATCCAGATGTGTTCAACGGGATGGGCACGCTGCCGTATCGATACAAGATTCTGCTACGACCTGATGCTAAGCCAGTGGTCCACGCACCACGACGAGTCCCTGCTCCACTGAGAGAGCGCCTGAAGGCACAGCTCAAGGATCTTCAGCAAAAAGGCATCATATCCAAGGTCACCGAACTGACTGACTGGGTCAGCTCGATGGTGTGTGTAAAGAAGCCTTCGGGGGACCTGCGCACCTGCATTGATCCCAAGGATCTCAATAAGAATATCATGCGGGAACACTACCCCATCCCGAAGTGGGAGGAACTCGCGAGTGAGATGGCACACACGCGCTTCTTCACCAAATTGGATGCATCACAGGGATTTTGGCAAATCCAGCTGGAAGAGTCCAGCAGAAGGCTCTGCACCTTCAACACGCCTTTTGGCAGAGACTGCTACAATCGCATGTCATTTGGCATCATCTCGGCATCGGAGATATTCCATTGCATCATGGAGCAGATGATGGAAGGCATTGAAGGGGTTAGTGTGTACGTGGATGACATCATCATATGGTCCACGACCCCGGAAGAACATGTGTCCCATCTCCAGAAGGTATTCCACTGTGTACATGCCAACGGCCTAAAGTTAAACAGGTCCAAATGTTGTTTTGGCACATCGACGCTCATGTTCCCCAGCGACCAGATCTCACAGCATGGTGTGCGCCCGGACACGGACAAAATCAAGGCCATCGAGGCGATGAAGGTCCCTGAGGACAAAAAGGTGGTGCTGCGCTTCTTGGGTATGGTCAGTTTTCTGGGCAAGTTATTCCAAACATGGCCACACACACCACGGCCCTACACAACCTGGTGAAAAAGTCAACTGCCTTTGAGTGGAAGGCGGCACACCAGACAGAGTGGCTGGAGCTGAAAGCCAAGCTCACCACTGCACCAGTCCTGGCATTCTTCAACCCGGACCGTGAGACAAAGATAGCCACAGATGCGAGTCAGGATGGCTCGGTGGGGTATTGCTTCAACGAGATGCCACATCATCCTCGGCACCAGTAGCCTACGCATCAAGGGTGATGACACCCACTGAAACCAGATACACACAGATTGAGGAGTGCTTGGGTCTTTTCACCGGCATCCTCAAATTTCTTGATTATGTCTACGGCCTGCCGACATTCACTGTCGAGACGGATCAGAGGGCTCTGGTCCACATCATCCACAAGGTCATCTGCAAGGCCGCGGACTCTGCTTCCGACATACACCTTGCACTGCTCGCGTACAGGGTGACTCCATTGTCCACTGGCATGTCGCTGGCATAACTCCTGATGAACAGGGACCTGCGGACGATGCTTCCAGCCATACACCTGCCCAACCTGGATCACCTCCCAGTGCTGCAGAAGATGCAGCAGCTCAGAGATCGTCAAAAGCAGGGCTATGATGCCCATGCCATCGATCCGGCCGTGCTATCCTCGGCAGACACTGTCAGGATCAAGATACCGGATGGTGGGTGGTCCAGTTGTCGTTGTTCGACAGGCCGCGCCACGCTCTTATGTTATATGTATGGCTGATGGCTCCATCGTGCGAAGGAATCGATGGGCACTGCGGAAAGTTACCTGTCCGCAACCACTTTATCCTCCATTTCCATATGTTGAATTGCCACCTCCTGATACCTCGCACCACGAGGCACCAGTCAGGCTTCCATCCCGCTTGTCAAGGCGCTGTCGTCCCCTCCGCCACCTCTCCGGCGGTAAACCAGGATCAGATGCAAGCCTCAGAGACTAGACTTGTAAACATTTGTTTTGTTTGCTCTGTTCTGTTGTCCTCCGTCAGTCATGTTAGACAGACTCATTCACATGTATACATTCAAATACGCCAACAAAACATTTTTAAAAAGGGGAGATATCATGATATGCAAATATGCAGCTAATGAACACATAGAATAGGACACGGCCAATGAGCTGTCAGGACACTCAGGGGTGGTATCTCATTATAAAAAGGATGAGGCACTCACACCCCGCCTCTTTCCACCGACCAATGTCTACAGAGTGAGACAGTGAGACAGCATCACACCCCAGCACTTGGCTTAGAGCAAGGCTGGTTCAGTTAGACTGAGTTACTACATTTAGATTAGCAGAGAGTCGAACTCATTGAGAACTGTGCTAATAGTTCAATAAAACACATTGAACTCACTTCAAAGTCTGGAGCATCTTTTATTCAAAGCTGCATCAAGTGGCAGCTTGTGTTATTCCAAATTACATAACACAACAAATATAAAGACAAGACACTGCATGCATTAGGAGTGAATCTGTCGGGTGTAGTTTATGTGTGTGACGTAGCGATTGGCCCCAATTCCTGTCCTCTGCAGTATTATGAAAAAAATACGAAATGAAAATCGCTTATTGTCACAAGTAGGCTTCAAATGAAGTTACTGTGAAAAGCCCCTAGTCGCCACATTCCGGCACCTGTTCGGGGAGGCAAATACGGGAATTGAACCATGCTGCTGTCCTGCCTTGGTCTGCTTTAAAAGCCAGCCATTTAGCCCTGTGCTAAACTGAGTGGGAGCATGTGTGAGACCATGTTTGTACACTGCTCCCATAAGGGAACTGCTGGAAAATCTCAGCAGTCTGGCAGCATCTATAGGGAGAGAAAAGAACTAACGTTTCGAGTCCAGGTGATTCTTTGTCAAAGTTGACAAAGGCTCATCTGGCCTCGAAACGTTAGTTCTTTTCTCTCCCTATAGATGCTGCCAGACAAGTAGGCTTCACTGCTGACAAGACTGCTGAGATTTTCCAGCATTTTCCTTTTGGTTTCAGATTCCAGCTCCGCAGTAATTTGCTTTTATTTCGTACACTGCTCGGCGCTTCCCGTTGTGAATGCAGCAGCCTCAGCCTTGTGCCTCTTCGGCCACATTGACTGACACACCACAGAAGGCGTGGTTTTGTCCATTATTTGATTAAGGAACTGCCCAATCTCACAGCCCTGTGTAATCATTCCTTTAATTTACTGTACTTAATTTAAATGAGATTCGATTAAGTTGTTATCCAATCCTCTCTTCAATGTTAGTGTTGTAAATGCTTCATGAAGCCAGGAAGAAACAGCAATATGTTTGTGCGCCCCTGATAAAAGTAAATTTCTGGAACAAAAGTCTGTTGACTCCATCTTCAACTGAGCAATCTGACTTGATCCATGCTTCAAATCCAAACATTTCCCTCCAAACTTAGTGAACCAAACTTAGCATTGGGAGGCGGAGGGAGTGGGGAGGGAGGGGAGGCTGTGCTGCGGATATGTGGGCTGTGCTGTGGGGTGTTGGACTGTGCTGCGGTGGGGTTGTGCTGTGCTGGGGGGCTGGGGCTATGCTGTAGGCGGGGTTGTCCTGTGCTGGGGCGGGAGGCTGGGGATATGCTGTAGGGGGGGTTGTGCTGGGGGGGCTGGGGCTATGCTGTAGGGGGGGGGTTGTGCTGTGCTGGGGGGGCTGGGGCTATGCTGTAGGGGGGGTTGTGCTGTGCTGGGGCGGGGGGCGGGAGGCTGGGGCTATGCTGTAGGGGGGTTGTGCTGTGCTGGGGGGGCTGGGGCTATGCTGTAGGGGGGGTTGTGCTGTAGGGGGGGTTGTGCTGGGGGGGGCGGGGGTTGTGCTGGGGGGGCTGGGGCTATGCTGTGGGGGGGTTGTGCTGTGCTGGGGGGGTTGGGGCTATGCTGTGGGGGGGGTTTTGCTGTGCTGGGGGGGTTGGGGCTATGATGTGGGGGGGGGTGGGGCTATGATGTGGGGGGGGGTGGGGCTATGATGTGGGGGGGGTTGGGGCTATGATGTGGGGGGGGTTGGGGCTATGATGTGGGGGGGGTTGTGCTGTGCTGGGGGGGTTGGGGCTATGCTGTAGGGGGGGTTGTGCTGTGCTGGGGGGGGTTGGGGCTATGCTGTAGGGGGGGTTGGGGCTATGCTGTAGGGGGGGTTGGGGCTATGCTGTAGGGGGGGTTGGGGCTATGCTGTAGGGGGGGTTGGGGCTATGCTGTAGGGGGGGTTGGGGCTATGCTGTAGGGGGGGTTGTGCTGGGGGGGTTGGGGCTATGCTGTAGGGGGGGCTATGCTGTAGTGGGGGGTTGTGATGTGCTGGGGCGGAGGGCTGGGGCTATGCTGGGGGGGCTATGCTGTAGGGGGGGTTGTGCTGTAGTGGGGGGTTGTGTTGTGCTGGGGCGGGGGGTTGTGCTGTGCTGGGGGGGCTATGCTGTAGGGGGGGTTGTGCTGGGCTGGGGGGGCGCTGGGGCTATGCTGTAGGGTGGGTTGTGCTGTGCTGGGGGTTGGGGCTATGCTGTAGGGTGGGCTGTGCTGGGGGGGCTATGCTGTAGGGTGGGTTGTGCTGGGGGGGCTATGCTGTAGGGGGGGTTGTGCTGTGCTGGGGGGTTGTGCTGTGCTGGGGGGTTGTGCTGTGCTTGGGGGGTTGTGCTGTGCTGGGGGGGCTATGCTGTAGGGGGGGCTATGCTGTAGGGGGGGCTGTGCTGGGGGGGGGTTGGGGCTATGCTGTAGGGGGGGTTGGGCTGGGGGGGGCGCTGGGGCTATGCTGTAGGGGGGCTATGCTGTGCTGGGGGGCTGGGGCTATGCTGTAGGGGGGGTTGTGCTGTGCTGGGGCGGGAGGCTGGGGATATGCTGTAGGGGGGGGTTGTGCTGGGGGGGCTGGGGCTATGCTGTAGGGGGGGTTGTGCTGGGGGGGCTGGGGCTATGCTGTAGGGGGGGGTTGGGCTGGGGGGGGCGCTGGGGCTATGCTGTAGGGGGGCTATGCTGTGCTGGGGGGCTGGGGCTATGCTGTAGGGGGGGGTTGTGCTGTGCTGGGGCGGGAGGCTGGGGATATGCTGTAGGGGGGGTTGTGCTGGGGGGGCTGGGGCTATGCTGTAGGGGGGGTTGTGCTGGGGGGGCTGGGGCTATGCTGTAGGGGGGGGTTGTGCTGTGCTGGGGGGGCTGGGGCTATGCTGTAGGGGGGTTGTGCTGTGCTGTGCGGGGGCGGGAGGCTGGGGCTATGCTGTAGGGGGGTTGTGCTGTGCTGGGGGGGCTGGGGCTATGCTGTAGGGGGGGTTGTGCTGTGCTGGGGCGGGAGGCTGGGGCTATGCTGTAGGGGGGTTGTGCTGTGCTGGGGGGGCTGGGGCTATGCTGTAGGGGGGTTGTGCTGTAGGGGGGGTTGTGCTGGGGGGGTTGTGCTGGGGGGGCTGGGGCTATGCTGTAGGGGGGGTTGGGGCTATGCTGTAGGGGGGGTTGGGGCTATGCTGTAGGGGGGTTTGGGGCTATGCTGGGGCGGGAGGCTGGGGCTATGCTGTAGGGGGGGTTGTGCTGTGCTGGGGCGGGGGGTTGTGCTGTGCTGGGTGGGCTATGCCGTAGGGGGGGTTGTGCTGGGCTGGGGGGGGGCGCTGGGGCTATGCTGTAGGGGGGCTATGCTGTGCTGTGCTGGGGGGCTGGGGCTATGCTGTAGGGGGGGTTGTGCTGTGCTGGGGCAGGAGGCTGGGGATATGCTGTAGGGGGGGTGGTGCTGGGGGGGCTGGGGCTATGCTGTAGGGGGGGGGGGTTGTGCTGTGCTGGGGGGGCTGGGGCTATGCTGTAGGGGGGGTTGTGCTGTAGGGGGGGTTGTGCTGGGGGGGGCTGGGGCTATGCTGTAGGGGGGGTTGTGCTGGGGGGGTTGGGGCTATGCTGTAGGGGGGGTTGTGCTGGGGGGGTTGGGGCTATGCTGTAGGGGGTTGTGCTGGGGGGGTTGGGGCTATGCTGTAGGGGGGGTGGTGCTGGGGGGGCTGGGGCTATGCTGTAGGGGGGGGGTTGTGCTGTGCTGGGGGGGCTGGGGCTATGCTGTAGGGGGGGGTGGTGCTGGGGGGGCTGGGGCTATGCTGTAGGGGGGGGTTGTGCTGTGCTGGGGGGGCTGGGGCTATGCTGTAGGGGGGGTGGTGCTGGGGGGGCTGGGGCTATGCTGTAGGGGGGGGTTGTGCTGTGCTGGGGGGGCTGGGGCTATGCTGTAGGGGGGGTTGTGCTGTAGGGGGGTTGTGCTGGGGGGGCTGGGGCTATGCTGTAGGGGGGGTTGTGCTGGGGGGGTTGGGGCTATGCTGTAGGGGGGGTTGTGCTGGGGGGGTTGGGGCTATGCTGTAGGGGGGGTTGTGCTGGGGGGGTTGGGGCTATGCTGTAGGGGGGTTGTGCTGGGGGGGTTGGGGCTATGCTGTAGGGGGGGGTTGTGCTGTGCTGGGGGGTTGGGGCTATGCTGTGGGGGGGGGGTTGTGCTGGGGGGGTTGGGGCTATGCTGTAGGGGGGTTGTGCTGGGGGGGTTGGGGCTATGCTGTAGGGGGGGGTTGTGCTGTGCTGGGGGGTTGGGGCTATGCTGTGGGGGGGGGTTGTGCTGTGCTGGGGGGGTTGGGGCTTTGCTGTGCTGGGGGGGTTGGGGCTATGCTGTGCTGGGGGGGGTTGTGGCTATGCTGTGGGGGGGGGGTTGTGCTGTGCTGGGGGGGTTGGGGCTATGCTCTAGGGGGGGTTGTGCTGTGCTGGGGGGGTTGGGGCTATGCTCTAGGGGGGGTTGTGCTGTGCTGGGGAGGTTGGGGCTATGCTGTAGGGGGGGTTGTGCTGTGCTGGGGGGGTTGGGGCTATGCTGTAGGGGGGCTGTGCTGGGGGGGTTGGGGCTATGCTGTAGGGGGGGTTGTGCTGGGGGGGGTTGGGGCTATGCTTTAGGGGGGGGCTGTGCTGTAGTGGGGGGTTGTGATGTGCTGGGGCGGGGGGCTGGGGCTATGCTGTAGGGGGGGTTGTGCTGGGGGGGGCTGGGGCTATGCTGTAGGGGGGGTTGTGCTGGGGGGGGTTGGGGCTATGCTGTAGGGGGGGCTATGCTGTGCTGGGGGTCTGGGGCTATGCTGTGCTGGGGGGCTGGGGCTATGCTGTAGGGGGGGTTGGGGCTATGCTGTAGGGGGGGTTGGGGCTATGCTGTAGGGTGGGTTGGGGCTATGCTGTAGGGGGGTTGGGGCTATGCTGTAGGGGGGGTTGTGCTGTGCTGGGGCGGGGGCGGGGGCGGGGGCGCTGGGGCTATGCTGTAGGGTGGGTTGTGCGGGGGCGGGGGCGGGGGCGGGGGCGGGGGCGGGGGCGCTGGGGCTATGCTGTAGGGTGGGTTGTGCTGTGCTGGGGTGCTGGGGGGTTGGGGCTATGCTGTAGGGGGGTTGTGCTGTAGGGGGGGTTGTGCTGGGGGGGCTGGGGCTATGCTGTAGGGGGGGCTGGGGCTATGCTGTAGGGGGGGCTGGGGCTATGCTGTAGGGGGGGTTGGGGCTATGCTGTAGGGGGGGTTGGGGCTATGCTGGGGCGGGGGGTTGGGGCTATGCTGGGGCGGGAGGCTGGGGCTATGCTGTAGGGGGGGTTGTGCTGTGCTGGGGCGGGGGGTTGTGCTGTGCTGGGTGGGCTATGCCGTAGGGGGGGTTGTGCTGGGCTGGGGGGGCGCTGGGGCTATGCTGTAGGGGGCTATGCTGTGCTGTGCTGGGGGGCTGGGGCTATGCTGTAGGGGGGGTTGTGCTGTGCTGGGGCAGGAGGCTGGGGATATGCTGTAGGGGGGGTGGTGCTGGGGGGGCTGGGGCTATGCTGTAGGGGGGGGTTGTGCTGTGCTGGGGTGGCTGGGGCTATGCTGTAGGGGGGGGTTGTGCTGTAGGGGGGGTTGTGCTGTAGGGGGGGTTGTGCTGGGGGGGCTGGGGGGGTTGTGCTGGGGGGGTTGGGGCTATGCTGTAGGGGGGTTGTGCTGGGGGGGTTGGGGCTATGCTGTAGGGGGGGTGGTGCTGGGGGGGCTGGGGCTATGCTGTAGGGGGGGGGTTGGGGCTATGCTGTAGGGGGGTTTTGCTGTAGGGGGGGTTGTGCTGGGGGGGTTGGGGCTATGCTGTAGGGGGGGTTGTGCTGGGGGGGTTGGGGCTATGCTGTAGGGGGGTTGTGCTGGGGGGGTTGGGGCTATGCTGTAGGGGGGGGTTGTGCTGTGCTGGGGGGGTTGGGGCTATGCTGTAGGGGGGGGTTGTGCTGTGTGGGGGGGGTTGGGGCTATGCTGTGGGGGGGGGTTGTGCTGTGCTGGGGGGGTTGGGGCTATGCTGTGCTGGGGGGGGTTGTGGCTATGCTGTGGGGGGGGGTTGTGCTGTGCTGGGGGGGTTGGGGCTATGCTCTAGGGGGGGGTGTGCTGTGCTGGGGGGGTTGGGGCTATGCTCTAGGGGGGGTTGTGCTGTGCTGGGGAGGTTGGGGCTATGCTGTAGGGGGGGTTGTGCTGTGCTGGGGGGGTTGGGGCTATGCTGTAGGGGGGCTGTGCTGGGGGGGTTGGGGCTATGCTGTAGGGGGGGGTTGTGCTGGGGGGGGTTGGGGCTATGCTTTAGGGGGGGCTATGCTGTAGTGGGGGGTTGTGATGTGCTGGGGCGGGGGGCTGGGGCTATGCTGTAGGGGGGGTTGTGCTGGGGGGGGCTGGGGCTATGCTGTAGGGGGGGTTGTGCTGGGGGGGGTTGGGGCTATGCTGTAGGGGGGGCTATGCTGTGCTGGGGGCTGGGGCTATGCTGTGCTGGGGGGCTGGGGCTATGCTGTAGGGGGGGTTGGGGCTATGCTGTAGGGGGGGTTGGGGCTATGCTGTAGGGTGGGTTGGGGCTATGCTGTAGGGGGGTTGGGGCTATGCTGGGGCGGGAGGCGGGAGGCGGGAGGCTGGGGCTATGCTGTAGGGGGGGTTGTGCTGTGCTGGGGTGCTGGGGGGTTGGGGCTATGCTGTAGGGTGGGTTGTGCTGGGGGGGCTGGGGCTATGCTGTAGGGGGGTTGGGGCTATGCTGGGGCGGGGGGGCGGGAGGCGGGAGGCTGGGGCTATGCTGTAGGGTGGGTTGTGCTGTGCTGGGGCGGGGGCGCTGGGGCTATGCTGTAGGGTGGGTTGTGCTATGCTGTAGGGTGGGTTGTGCTGTGCTGGGGTGCTGGGGGGTTGGGGCTATGCTGTAGGGTGGGTTGTGCTGGGGGGGCTGGGGTTGTGCTGGGGGGGCTGGGGCTATGCTGTAGGGGGGGCTATGCTGTAGGGGGGCTATGCTGTAGGGGGGGCTATGCTGTAGGGGGGGGTTGTGCTGTGCTGGGGGGGGTTGGGGCTATGCTGTAGGGGTGGGGTTGTGCTGGGGGGTTGGGGCTATGCTGTAGGGGGGGTTGTGCTGGGGGGCTGGGGCTATGCTGTGGGGGGGTTGTGCTGGGGGGGTTGGGGCTATGCTGTGGGGGGGCTATGCTGTGGGGGGGCTATGCTGTAGGGGGGCTATGCTGTGCTGGGGGGCTGGGGCTATGCTGTAGGGGGGTTGTGCTGTGCTGGGGGGGTGGGGATATGCTGTAGGGGGGGTTGTGCTGTGCTGTGCTGGGGGTGCTGGGGCTATGCTGTAGGGGGGGTTGTGCTGTGCTGTGCTGTGCTGGGGGTGCTGGGGCTATGCTGTAGGGGGGGTTGTGCTGTGCTGGGGGGGTGGGATATGCTGTAGGGGGGCTATGCTGTGCTGGGGGGGCTGGGGCTATGCTGTAGGGGGGCTATGCTGTAGGGGGCTATGCTGTGGGGGGTTGTGCTGTGCTGGGGGAGGCGCTGGGGCTATGCTGTAGGGGGGTTGTGCTGTGCTGTGCTGGGCGTGCTGGGGCTATGCTGTAGGGGGGGTTGTGCTGTGCTGTGCTGGGGGTGCTGGGGCTATGCTGTAGCGGGGGTTGTGCTGTGCTGTGCTGGGGATATGCTGTAGGGGGGATTGTGCTGTGCTGGGTGTTGGTCGTTCTGAGTTAGTGTGTTTAACACTCCTCCAATAGAGGCAGTGTGCTTAACACTCATTTGGCACTGTTTCTTATTTCTATGCTCTGGAGTCGCCAGGTGCCGTAAGAGACACCGTCACAAGCATCAAGGTCAAGTTCAAAGCAATAAAGCTATACACCAATTAGTAAGTCCAAACAGTTAAGAGTTTATTATAACAATTATAATAAATACTCATGCACACGCTAAAGACTAACTTACTTCTCTACCATTAAACGACTAATACTTATTTAAGAAGGAACAGGCAAGGTCAGGGAACAAGGCCTTCATTCCGTTCTGGTCTGCAACTTCTTGACACTACTGGTCGGCACGGGTATAAGTAATGCCTGGGTCAAGGTAGCGATCGGCGTTTTGGCACTTACTTATCGATGGCTGCTGCTCAACGGCTGGTGTAAAAGACAGGATCTGGAGGCTGGAGTCGGAGGCCGGAGACAGGAGACCGAACCATGTGTGGGACCTTCTTTTTATAGGTCCCAGGAGGTCCGTGCCCTTTGGGGCGGGCTTTCTCACCTGCTGGTTATCGATTGGGCCTTTCCCCAATCGATATGATTTGAACCCCCCTATCCTAGGGTCGTTCCTTGATGGCTGGGGCGGTTCTTAGGACTCATTGTCCTGGTTTCGCTGGCTCCATCATGTCTGCTTCGCTATAGAAAAGTATTGATTGATACTTAAGTGTATCTATTGTGTCCGGGATTGTCCCGATATCACCTCATTAGTATGCAGATTGTTTTCCCATTTACAGCGCTGCCTGGGCTCTGCACCTGTGGGGAAACCGGTTTTTGCAAGTATCTGAATGCTGAAAGCTTCTGCAAGCTGTTTGCTCTTTACTGTCTGTTTTTCCCTGCAGTCTTTGCAGTTCTCCATTTTGTGTTACTGGTGTCCATCTTAGATGGCTACATGGGTGGCTGGGGTATGCTGTAGGGGGGGCTGTGCTGGGGGGGCTGGGGCTATGCTGCAGGGGGGGTTGTGCTGTGCTGAGGGGGGTTTGGGGCTATGCTGTAGGGGGGGTTGGGGCTATGCTGTAGGGGGGGTTGTGCTGGGGGGTTGGGGCTATGCTATAGGGGGGGGTTGTGCTGTGCTGGGGGGGCGCTGGAGCTATGCTGTAGGGGAGGTTGTGCTGGGCTGGGGGGGGCTGGGGCTATGCTGTAGGGGAGGTTGTGCTGGGCTGGGGGGGGCTGGGGCTATGCTGTAGGGGGGGTTGTGCTGTGCTGGGGGGGCGCTGGGGCTATGCTGTAGGGGAGGTTGTGCTGGGCTGGGGGGGCTGGGGCTATGCTGTAGGGGGGGTTGGGCTGGGGGGGGCTGGGGCTATGCTGTAGGGGGGGTTGGGCTGGGGGGGGGCGCTGGAGCTATGCTGTAGGGGGGGTTGTGCTGTGCTGGGGGGGGGGCTGGGGCTATGCTGTAGGGGAGGTTGTGCTGGGCTGGGGGGGGCTGGGGCTATGCTGTAGGGGGGGTTGTGCTGTGCTGGGGGGGGCTGGGGCTATGCTGTAGGGGGGTTGTGCTGTGCTGGGGGGGGGCTGGGGCTATGCTGTAGGGGGGTTGTGCTGTGCTGGGGGGCGCTGGGGCTATGCTGTAGGGGGGGTTGTGCTGGGGGGGTTGGGGCTATGCTGTAGGGGGGGTTGTGCTGGGGGGGTTGGGGCTATGCTGTAGGGGGGGTTGTGCTGTGCTGGGGGGGCGCTGGGGCTATGCTGTAGGGGGGTTGTGCTGGGGGGTTGTGCTGGGGGGGCTGGGGCTATGCTGTAGGGGGGGTTGTGCTGGGGGGTTGTGCTGGGGGGGTTGGGGCTATGCTGTAGGGGGTTGTGCTGTGCTGGGGGGGCACTGGGGCTATGCTGTATGGGGGTTGTGCTGGGGGGGCTGGGGCTATGCTGTGGGGGGCTATGCTGTGGGGGGGGTTGTGCTGTGCTGGGGAGGTGTGCAGTTCTGGGGGGGTGGGTTGTGCTGGGGGGGGTGGGCTGGGGGTGGTGCAGTTCTGGGGGGGTGGGCTTTGCTGCGGGGGTGGGCTGTGCTGGGGGACGGGGAACGCTGCGGAAGTGGGCTGTGCTGGGGGTATGTGGGCTGTGCTGGGGGTATGTGGGCTGTGCTGGGGGTATGTGGGCTGTGCTGGGGGTGTGTGGGCTGTGCTGGGGGTGTGTGGGCTGTGCTGGGGGTATGTGGGCTGTGCTGGGGGTATGTGGGCTGTGCTGGGGGTATGTGGGCTGTGATGATCGGAATACCTTGCCCCTTTAAGAGGCTTGTGATGATCGGAATACATTGCCCCTTTAAGAGGCTTGTGATGATCGGAATACATTGCCCCTTTAAGAGGCTTGGAACCCTGGGGGACTCCGCCTCTGGCTACGCCCCCTGGGAAACAGTACTTAAGATGAGACTCCATTTTGCGAGCACACTTCTCATGGAGGCTGCCATTGTTCACTGCTTATTAAAGCCTTTGTTTACTGACCTAACTTTCCTGTCGTAATTGAGAGTGCCTCATGGGCTGTGCTGGGGGTGTGTGGGCTGTGCTGGGGGTGTGTGGGCTGTGCTGGGGGTGTGTGGGCTGTGCTGGGGGTGTGTGGGCTGTGCTGGGGGTGTGTGGGCTGTGCTGGGGGTGTGTGGGGAGTGCTGGGGGTATGGGGGAGTGCTGGGGGTATGGGGTAGTACTGGGTGGGTGGGTAATGCTGGGAGGGTGGGGAGTGCTGGGGGGGGGAGTGCTGGGGGTATGGGGTAGCACTGGGTGGGTGGGAGTGCTGGGGGGGTGGGGAGTGCTGGGGGGATGGGGAGAGCTGTGGGGTGGGGGGGCTGTGCTGGGGGATTGGGCTGACCCACCATCAACGGGAAATGTGCCTTCCTGTCCACCGTATGCCGTTCAATTTTAGGAGGTTCTGTATAATCGGGAAGTAATTTTCAGCTCAAACAGTTTTGAAAATAAAGTGAAACATTTATTCAATTGAAGAAATGAAAATTATGCTGAAACTAAACAATAACTTGACATCGTTTTTTTAAAAACGCATTATATTCAAACTTGTATCAAAATTGTTACAGCGAATAAACACCCCTGGAAACATTCTTGCCACCAATCAACTGTGCGAGGGAATGGACAGGGCTCCATAAGTGGAACTTAACAAAGCTTTTGGAGGAGGCCAGGGAGGATCTTAAGACGTGGGATACATTGAACTTAACGTTGGCGGGGAGGGTCCAAGTGGTGAAAATAAATATTCTGCCGAGGTTCTTGTTTATCTTTCAGGCTCTCCCGATCTTTATACCAAAGGCCTTTTTTCGGAAAGTGGACACCATCATCTCTGCCTTTGTATGGGCGGGGAAGGTGCCGAGGGTGGGGAGGGCCCTGCTACAGAGGCAGAGGCGGCAGGAGAGGGGGGGGTTTGGCATTGCGAAACATGCTTCATTATTATTGGGCATCGAATGTGGACAAAGTGCGGAGGTGGTGGGAAGGAGAAGGGGTAGAGTGGGTTAGGATGGAGGAGGAATCTTGTAAGGGGTCTAGTTTGAGGGCTATAGTGACGGCAGCATTGCCAATGGCTCCGAGTAGGTATTCAGGGAGCCCAGTGGTGCAGTCCACGGTGAAGATATGGAATCAGCTGAGGAGGCATTTTAGGGTGGAAGGGATGTCGGTGCTAACGCCGCTGTGTGAGAATCATGGGTTTGAGCCGGGGGGGATTGATACTGTATACAGGAGGTGGAGGGAAGTGGGGCTAGTCAAGGTGAGGGATTTGTATTTGGAGGAAGGTTTCACCAGTCTGGAGAAGCTAAGGGGGAGGGTAGAGCTGCCGACGGGGAGTGAGTTCAGGTATCTATCAGGTTAGGGACTTTGCACGAAAGGTGTGAAAGGGATTCCCTAGATTGCCGGGATACACCCTGCTGGAGCGACTGCTGCTTCCGGATGTGGAAGGGGAGGGAAGAACCACCTCGTCAAAAAGAAAATGGAGGCATTTGTCAGGGCGAGTAGGCTGGGAACAGACAAAGCCTTTGTGGAATATAAGGAAAGTCGGAAGGAACTTAAGCAAGGAGTCAGGAGGGCTAGAAGGGGTCACAAAATGTCATTGGCAAATAGGGTTAAGGAATATCCCAAGGCTTTTAACACATACATAAAAAGCAAGAGGGTAGCCAGGGAAAGAGTTGGCCCACTGAAGGATAGGCAAGGGAGTCTATGTGTGGAGCCAGAGGAAATGGACAAGGTACTGAATAAATACTTTGCATCAGTATTCACCAAAGAGAAGGAATTGGTGGATGTTGAGTCTGGAGAAGGGTGTGCAGATAGCCTGGGTCACATTGAGATCCAAAAAGATGAGGGCCGGGATTCTCCCCTACCCGGCTGGGCGGGGGGTCCCGGCAGGACGGAATGGCGTGAACCACTCCGCACCTTTAGGGGCTAGGCCCGCGCCGGAGTGGTTCCCACTCCGCCGGCCAGCACGAATGGCCTTTGGCGCCCCGCCAGCCGGGGCCGAAAGGCCTTCGCCGGCTGGTGGAAGTCCGTGCATGTGCCAGAGCGTCAGCGGCTGCTGACGTCATAACGGCGCATGCGCAGGGGAGGGGGTCTCTTCCACCCCCGCCATGGTGAAAGCCATGGCAGGGGCAGATGAAAAGAGTGCCCCCACGGCACAGGCCCGCCCGCTGATCGGTGGGCCCCGATTGCGGGCCAAGCCACCGTGGGGGCACCTCCCGGGGTCAGATCGCCCTGCGCCCCCCCTCCAGGACCTCAGAGTCTACCCTCGCCGCCAATCCCGCCGGTACCAGAGGTGGTTTAAACCACGCCGGCGGGAAAGGCCGGTCAGCGGCGGGTTTTGGCCTATCGCGGGCCGGAGAATCGCCGCGGGGTGCACGCCGAATGGCGCGGCGCGATTCCCGCCTCCGCCAGATCTCGGGGGCGGAGAATTCGGGACACGGCTGAGACAAGATTTACTCCCATTTGTAAGCAAATGGACATATTAGTGAGAGGCAGCATGGTTTTGTGAAGGGGAGGTCATGTCTCACTAACTTGATAGAGTTTTTCGAAGAGGTCACAAAGATAATTGATGCAGGTAGGGCAGTGGATGTTGCCTATATGGACTTCACTAAGGCCTTTGACAAGGTCTCGTTGTAGACTGGTACAAAAGGTGAAGTCACAGGGGATCAGGGGTGAGCTGGCAAGATGGATATAGAACTGGCTAGGTCATAGCAGGCAGAGAGTAGCAATGGAAGGGTACTTTTCTAATTGGAGGGCTGTGACTAGTGGTGTTCCGCAGGGATCAGTGCTGGGACCTTTGCAGTTCGTAGCATATATAAATGATTTGGAGGAAAATGTAACTGGTCTGATTAGTAAGTTTGCAGACGACACAAAGGTTGGTGGAATTGCAGATAGTGATGAGGACTGTCAGAGGATACAGCAGGATTTAGATTGTTTGGAGACTTGGGCAGAGAGATGGCAGATGGCATTTAGTCTTGACAAATGTGAGGTAATGCATTTTGGAAGGTCTAATGCAGGTAGGGAATATACAGTGAATGGTAGAACCCTCAAGAGTATTGAAAGTCAGAGAGATCTAGGTGTACAGGTCCACAGGTCACTGAAATGGGCAACACAGGTGGAGAAGGTAGTCAAGAAGGCATACGGCATGCTTGCCTTCATTGACCGGGGCATTGAGGATAAGAATTGGCAAGTCATGTTGCAGCTGTATAGAACCTTAGTTCGGCCACACTTGGAGTATAGTGTTCAATTCTGGTCGCCACACTACCAGAAGGATGTGGAGGCTTTAGAGAGGGTGCAGAAGAGATTTACCAGGATGTTGCTTGGTATGGAGGGCATTAGCTATGAGGAGCGGTTGAATAAATTCGGTTTGTTCTTATTGGAACAACGGAGGTTGAGGGGCGACCTGATAGAGGTCTACAAAATTATGAGGGGCATAGACAGAGTGGATAGTCAGAGGCTTTTCCCCAGGGTAGTGGGGTCAATTACTAGGGGGCATAGGTTTACGGTGAGAGGGGAAAGGTTTAGAGGAGATGTACGAGGCAAGTTTTTTACACCGAGGTTAGTGGGTGCCTGGAACTCGCTGCCGGAGGAGGTGGTGGAAGCAGGGACGATAGTGACATTTAAGGGGCATCTTGACAAATACATGAATAGGATGGGAATAGAGGGATACGGACCCCGGAAGTGCAGAAGATTGGAGTTTAGTCGGGCAGCATGATCGGCACAGGCTTGGAGGGCCGAAGGGCCTGTTCCTGTGCTGTACTTTTCTTTGTTCTTTGTTCTAATTGGGGAAATATATAAGTGGCTGGGGGAGCAGGGAAGGGAGCGGGTGGTGAAGATCAAGGAGAAATGCGAAGCGGAGTGGGGAATGGAGATCAATTGGGGAGTATGGAGTGAGGCAATGCGAAGGATAAATGGGACCTCCTCTTGTGCAAGGATGAGCCTGATACAGTTTAAGAGGGTGCATATGACTCGGGCGAGAATGAGTGGGTTCTTTCAGGGGGTAGTAGATGAGTGTGAGAGGTGTGGGCAGGGGCAAGTGAATCATGCACACATGTTTTGGGGTTGTGAATAACTTGACATAGTTAACAGTACTTTTTAAAACTTTCCCAACAGGCCTTGGCTTAAGTTAAGAGCTAAATATCCCTTTAAATGGGAAGAGTCCTGATAGATTTTCTAATGAAAATTCCAGTAAATGTCCCACCCAAGATAACAAAAACAGGCCCTCTCGGTGTGATCTTGTGCACAGTCTTCTTTGAGATCGAACCAGCCACCACCACCAGATCGTCTTCAGTGTTGTCTTACCGCTGTTTATTTTTACATAGATACATAGAAGATAGGAGTAGGCATTCGGCCCTTCAAGCCTGCTGTGCCATTCATCACGATCATGGCTGATCATCCAACTCAATAGCCTAATCCTGCTTTCTCCTCGTGTCTTTACATGAAAGTGTCTCCGACAATCCAGTCTTGACTCTCTGTGGCACCCGCATAAACTTGTTTTCCAGTACATACAAAATAACAGGGATATTCCACAAACAAGAAATATAAAAACTCGTTTCCATTGACACCTTCCTTCTTTTTGGAAAAGGAACCGTCGTAACTGAAAAGGACAGCTACATTTTATCAGCCCCTTCTACATTAATTACCAGTCTCCCCACCATATTGTCACATAAGGTGCATGCATCAACCTGATCAGATGCACAAGTTTGCTGTATGAATGCAGATCCTTTCATTCTCTACTTTCGATATGGAATATTTCTGTTGACGAATGTCTAGCTTCTTTGAAAAATCCGCTACGTCCTTTTCAACGCACGTGTCGTCTTCCCGTAATAACCACGCGCCAATAACCAAATCACTGGCACCAATAGCCAATTTAAACTGCTTGGTAGAATTCGGTGGTCGCTTAAACTGGCACACCTTCCAGACGCAGGTAATTTGTCCTCATGGAGAGCACGATCGCCAATGTCGATAGAGCGAGAAATCCAAAACATAAGCAAATTACGATGATAGGGGCTGTCCCTAAAGCCTCAGCTGTAAATGTAATTAAAAATGGTTAAAGACAACATGATTTGAATTTGCACAGATCCCCTAAAATGTGCTCAATTTAATACGATGGAGAAGAAATGTGAAAAGTTCTGAATATAGGAGCAAAAAGACTGGGGGAAGAAAATGTGATGATAAAGTAACTAAAGTTTGGTCGGGGTCAAGCAAAAAGAAAACTTGCATTTTTGGTCGACTTGATGCTGCAATAATTGAAGACTATCAGAATGAGAAAAAATTGCTGTTTAGTCAATTCATTAGAATGTGAGTTAAACAAACCCCAAATGATCTGATACTAACAAGCCTGCATCTTGAGTCCGAGTGACTGGAGACACAATGAGCAGATTGAAATGGCGGAAAAGAGTAAATATGTGCAGATGGAAAGTGTGGTGGAGGTGATGGGGGACATTACATTAAGGAACAATGAAGAAATTGGTGCTGACCTAATGTAAATCCCTCAAAAGAGCAACTTCAAAATAAATTGACAATCAGACCAAGATTACACGGGTACGAATTGAGAGCTGCCATCAGGAATTTGTGCATGTTTCTCAGTGCGCAGAATGGAGTCACAAATACAGGAGCAGATGTTAAAACTCTGAACCAAGTTGATGATGCAGCACTGACACGGCACCTTTTTTTGAATGGATCAACTAAGGCTTCTCACATTCAGAACGATCAGGTGATATGTAAGTATACGCAACACAAGGCAGATTGAAATGCTGAGTTGTTGTAATTTCTTTGATGGTGGATGGGTAAATAGGTAGAAAAATGTAACCTGATAACAACGTAATCTGTCTGTAAGATATTTGAATTTGGTTCGCTATAAAGTATCCAGGGTATATTACAACAGGCAAAAATTGGTTTATTACTGGGTTCTACATAACTAGATCTGAACCACAAAATTATCAGAAAATTCCTTTCTTCACCACCGGTGATTAACATTTCATTCATTTCAGGATTCCCACCATAGCAGTTACAGCTTGGTTCTTCACCAAGTCTTGTCGCCATAGTCCCAGATGACCATAGGCTGCTTTCCCTCTTTGAAGGGAAGAGTTAACTGGTGGTGATTTAACCTGAGTATCACCACACCTCAGGCGAGGGGCAAGTTTGAGAAGGCGGGCCTTCATAACAAACACTGGGCAATATAGCGTCACCCTAGGAGGGATGCAAATATGGCATGGAGTTGGGACTTAGTGTTGACCAGGCTGAGATGGCGATCTATAATAACAACAGCATTTTCGAATTCAACAACATAATATACATCATACAATAGGACGATAATTTCACATGGTGGTAAAGTTTCTTTGGCGGGTATCGCGCAATTGGTTTGAACTATGATATATTTTGCTAATTGGTTGCTGTTAGCATGACCTATGCTTGGTCGAGGGGAACTGAGGGACAATTCATTTGAGTCCCTATCAACTTATCCAACCTCAAGAACCCAAGACTCTTTGAACCAGATTTCATTATGAAAATCTTATTGGTTAATTAATTGGTTGTTGAGTAAAAAGAACAGGATCGGGATTCTCCCTTACCCGGCGGGGCGGGGGGTCCCGGCGGGATGGAGTGGCATGAACCACTCCAGCGTCGGGCCGCCCGAAAGGTGCAAAAGTCTCCGCACCTTTAGGGGCCAAGCCCTAACCTTGAGGGGCTAGGCCCGCGCCAGAGTGGTTCCCGTTCTGCCGGCTGGCGTGGAAGGCCTTTGGCGCCACGCCAGCTGGGACCGAAGGGACTTCGTCAGCCGGAGGAAGTCTGCGCATGCACCGGAGCATCAGCGGCTGCTGACGTCATCCCCGCGCATGCACAGGGGATGGGGTCACTTCCGCCTCCGCCATCGTGAAGATTATGGCGAAGGCGGAAGGAAAAGAGTGCCCCCACGGCACAGGTCCGCCCGCCGATCGGTGGGCCCCGATCGTGGGCCAGGCCACCGTGGGGGCACCCCCCGGGGCCAGATCGCCCCGCGCACCCCCCAGGACCCCAGGAGTCCGCCCGCGCCGCCTGCTCTCCCCGGTAAGGTAGGTGGTTCGATTCCCGCCGGTGGGACCGTCATGACAGCAGCGGGACTTCGGCCCATCGCGGGCCGGAGAATCGGGGGGGGGGGGGGAGTGACAGGCGCAGTGCGATTCCCGCCCCCGCCGAAACTCTGGTGCCGGAGACTTCGGGACACGGCGGGGGCGGGATTGACGCCGGCCCCCGGCGATTCTCCGACCCGGCGGGGGGTGGGGTCAGAGAATCCCACCCCTGGAGAGAGAAATATTTCTAAACATAAAGCAAAGCAGGTTTACAATGTTGGCCAAAAGATCTTGGTGAACTTTAGTATAAATTTTTATTTACCTGGTACAGTTTCTGTGGTAACTATAACAATAGTAACAGTAATCATGGAGTTACTGTTTTATTGAACATGTTGTTATTAGCCTGATATTTACATGCTGAGCTCATTGTTGTAAGTTTGTCCTGTCTTTTACAGAACTTTAAAAATGACATTGGAGCAAATAGTGTGTCTTAAGGTCAGGAAATATCCAGCACCCAGAGTACTCTGAGAGATATTGAAAGCAATAAAGGTTTCTTGTGACTTAATTGGATACGTTTTAATGTTATTCCATTTTAAGGCAGCAGGGGGAGGGCAATACAGAAACCTCAGATCTGTCAGTTGTAAGGAAATAACTGGAATGGAACGGGTGAAGTGACCATAAGCACACCCACAGTGCTCTCAGGGGGTGAATTCCAGGATTTTTCCCCAGAAACAGTGAAGGAGCGATAAAATATTTCCAAGTCAGAAGGGTAGTGACTTGAAGGGGAACCTCCAGCTGGGGGTATTCCCAGGTATCGACTAACATCCTTGTAAGTGGGAATGGTCGTGGGTTTACAAAGTGCTGTAAAAGGAGTTCCTGAAAGTGCATCTTGTTGATGATACACACTGCTGCAACTCTGCGTGAATGATGGGGGGAATGAATGTTTATGGAGTGGGCAGCAATCAAAGGAGTTGCTTTGTCCTAGATGGTGTTGAGATTCTTGAGTGTTGTTGGAGCAGCACTCATCCAATCAAGCGGAGAATATTCCATTACACTCCTGACTTGTGCCTTATAGATGGTGAACAAGCTTTGGGGAGTCATGAGGCGAGTTACTTGCCGCAGGATTCCTAGTCTCTGTTCTTGTCGCCACAGTATTTATGTGGTCAGTCCCGTTCAATGGTCACCCCAGGATTTTGATAGTGGGGGTTCAGGGATGTTAATGCAAAGTTACAGAACTAAGTTGACAGATCGTTACTACTTTTATGTTTGGTTACTCCTGAACTCCTCACAATCATCCCCCTAAGCATGTGATATTTGCCCTGTCTTTTGAGTTGCTCAAAACCTGTAACATCTCCAAATCCTTTGCAGCGCTGCTGAAAGGGCATCGACCTGAAATGTTAACTCCTGTTTGTCTCTCGGCCAATGTTCTCTGACCTACTGAACTTTCCAGCATTCCCTGTTACCTTTCAACTGAGGGAATTTTACCTGAGTAAAATTGACAGATTGCAAAAGTGAAAATAAGAACGTAACGTCCAAAAGCAACTGCTCGCCATTTGGCCCTCCAATGGGATGGTCACTCCCCTGAATGTGCAATCTTTTTAACTCTGGTTAGATAAAGATATTTTAAATTTGGGGATTGATAAAATATCAAAGGATGCATGAGTAAATAATGGTCTGTAATAGGGTGAATTATTCTCAATAATTATGTTACGCCGTCTGCCTCAGTCAGAGCATTTCCTGGCTGTGGTGAATTTCGGGGGTGCCTGGGTATTGTATATTTAGTATTCCTGCACTGGCTACTGCTGGGATCGCTGCAATGCTTCCTATTGTGAATTCCCAACTGTCTGCTGTCATAACACGCTTACCTTTGTTTGCTATTTGACTCTCATTTGATTTGCCAGTATTGGGTGCAGCTATTATATTGGGTGTAGCTGGAATCAATATGTTGGATGCAACTGGTGTTGAGGTTCTGGTTGCCACTGTGGTCGAGGTGTTGTTTGCAACTCGAATCGATGTGCTGGTTGTAACTGTGGTCAATGTGGTGGGGACAACTGGAGTCGAGGCTCTGGTTGCAACTGGGGTCGAGCTACTTGTTCCAACTGGGGACGCTGTGCTGCTGGTAACTGGGGTAGAGATGCTGATTGCACCTGGGGTCCAACTGCTGGGTTCAACTGATGGCAAGTTACTTGTTGCAACTGGTGTACCTGTGCTGGTGGCAACTGGGGTCGAGCCGCTGGTTTCAACTAGTGTCGAGGTGATGGTTGCAACTGGGGACGATGTGCTAGTTGCACCTGGGATGGAGGTGCTAGTTGCAACTGGGGTTGTGTTACTTGTTGCAACTGGTGTCGCTGTGCTGGTGTTAACTGGGCTAGAGATGCTGCTCACAACTAGGGCGAGCTGCTATTTTCAACTGGGCTCGAGGTACTGGTTGAAACTGGGGTCGATGTTTTGTTGGCCACTGGAGTTGATGTGTTGGTTGCAACTGGGGTCGAGTGGCTGGTTGCAACTGGGTTCGAGCTATTGTTTACAACTGAGATCGAGGTGCTGGTTGCAATGGAGGTTGAGTTGCTGGCTTGAACTGGGGTCGCAGTGATGGTGGCAACTGGGGTTGTGGTGCTTGCTGCAACTTGCGCCAATGTGCTGGTTGCAACTGGGGTTGTGATGCTTGCTGCACAACTGGGCTCGAGCTACTGGTGGCAACTGGGATCGAGGTGCTGTTTTCAACTGGGGTCAAGGTACTGGTTGCAACTTCGGCCGATGTTCTGTTGGTAACTGAAGTCGATGTGTTGGTTGCAACTGGGGTCGATGTGCTGTGTGCAACTGGGGCCGCGCTACTGGTTGCAACTGGGATCGGCGTTCTGGTTGCATCTGGGGTCAAGGTGCTGGTTGCAACTGAGGCTGTGTTACTTATTGCAACTGGTGTCTCTGCCGCTGACAACTGGGGTAGAGATGCTGGTCGCAACTGGGGTTGAGCTGCTGTTTTCAACTGGGATCGGTGCACCAGTTGCAACTGGGGTCGATGTTCTGTTGGCAACTGCAATTGGTGTGTTGGTTGCAACTGGGGTCGATGTGCTGTTTGCAACTGGGACTGAGCTACTAGTTGCAACTGGAATTGTGGTGCTGGTTGCACATGGGGTCGATGTTCTGTTTGCAGTTGGTGTGTTACGTGTTGCACCTGGAGTTGCTGTGCTGTTGGAAACTAGGGTTGAGGTTCTGGTTGCAACTGGGCTCAAAGTACTGGTTTCAACTGGGATCGGGTTACTGGTTGTAAATGAGGATGAGGTGCTAGTTGCAATGAGGGCCCGAGTTGCTGGTTGGAACTGGGGTCGAGCTATTGGTTGTAAATGAGGATGAGGTGCTAGTTGCAATGGGGCCCCCGAGTTGCTGGTTGGAACTGGGGTCGAGCTATTGGTTGCAGCTGGGGTCGCAGTGCTGGTGGCAACTGGGGTAGAGTTGCTGCTCTCAACTGCGGTCGAGCTGCTGATTTCAACAGGGGTCGAGGTACTGGTTGCAACTGGGGTCTGATGTGTTATGTATTCTGGGATAACATAGGCTGCAACTGGATGCAGCTTTAACCAAAAGATACTCCAGACTTTGAAGTTAGTTCAATCTGATTTATTGAACCAGTAGCACAGTTAGCACAGTTCTCTATCAGTTCAACTCTCTGCTAACCAAAGTATGGTTACTCTGACCGAACCAGACTAGCTCTTAGCCACCTGCTAGAGGTGTGATACTGTAAATACACCTTGACTCACTCTGTAGATGTGGAAAGAAGCGGAATGTGAGTTCCTTGTGCCTTTTATAGTGAGATACCACCCCTGACAATAGGACCAAGAGGACACGGGTTCATATTGTCACAGAGAGATTGAGAGCTGACATCAGGAATTTGATCATGTTTCTCAGTGTGTGGAACGGAGTTGCAGATACAGGTCCAGATAAAGGAGCGGAAGATAAAACTCTGAACCAAGTTGATGGTTCAGGATAAGGGGGAGGTGTGGCGCTGCTAGTCAAGGACAGTATTACGGTGGCGGAAAGGATGCTAGATGGGGACTCTTCTTCCGAGGTAGTATGGGCTGAGGTTAGAAACAGGAAAGGAAAGGTCACCCTGTTGGGAGTTTTCTATAGGCCACCTATAGGGATGTAGAGGAAAGGATGGCGAAGATGATTCTGGAAAAGAGCGAAAGTAACAGGGTAGTTGTTATGGGAGACTTTAACTTTCCAAATATTGACTGGAAAAGATATAGTTCGAGTACATTAGATGGGTCGTTCTTTGTACAATGTGTGCGGGAGGGTTTCCTGACACAATATGTTGACAGGCCAACAAGAGGCGAGGCCACATTGGATTTGGTTTTGGGTAATGAACCAGGCCAGGTGTTAGATCTGGAGGTAGGTGAGCACTTTGGAAACAGTGACCACAATTCGGTGACCTTTACGTTAGTGATGGAAAGGGATAAGTATACCCCGCAGGGCAAGAGTTATAGCTGGGGGAAGGGCAATTATGATGCCATTAGACATGACTTAGGATGTGTAGGTTGGAGAAGTAGGCTGCAAGGGTTGGGCACACTGGATATGTGGAGCTTGTTCAAGGAACAGCTATTGCATGTTCTTGATAAGTACGTACCAGTCAGGCAGGGAGGAAGGGGTCGAGTGAGGGAACTGTGGTTTACCAAAGAAGTGGAATCTCTTGTTAAGAGGAAGAAGGAGGCCTATGTGAAGACGAGGCGTGAAGTTTCAGTTGGGGCGCTTGATAGTTACAAAGAAGCGAGGAAGGATCTAAAGAGAGAGCTAAGACGAGCAAGGAGGGGTCATGAGAAGTCTTTGGCAGGTAGGATCAAGGAAAACCCAAAATCTTTCTATAGGTATGTCAGGAATAAAAGAATGACTAGGGTAAGAGTAGGGCCAGTCAAGGACAGTGGTGGGAAGTTGTGTGTGGAGGCTGAGGAGATAAGCGAGATACTAAATGAATACTTTTTGTCAGTATTCACTCAGGAAAAAGATAATAAAAGAGGAGAATGCTGAGACCCAGGCTATTAGAATAGATGGCATTGAGGTGCGTAGGGAAGAAGTGTTGGCAATTCTGGACAAGGTGAAAATTTCAAAGTCCCCGGGGCCTGATGGGATTTATCCTAGGATTCTCTGGGAAGCCAGGAAAGAGATTGCTGAGCCTTTGGCTTTGATTTTTAGGTCATCATTGGCTACAGGAATAGTGCCAGAGGACTGGAGGATAGCAAATGTGGTCCCTTTGTTCAAGAAGGGGAGTAGAGATAACGCCGGTAACTATAGGCCGGTGAGCCTAACGTCTGTGGTGGGTAAAGTCTTGGAGAGGATTATAAAAGATACGATTTATAATTATCTAGATAGGAATAAAATGATTAGGGATAGTCAGCATGGTTTTGTGAAGGGTAGGTCATGCCTCACAAACCTTATCGAGTTCTTTGAGAAGGTGACTGAACAGGTAGACGAGGGTAGAGCAGTTGATGTGATGTATATGGATTTCAGTAAAGCGTTGATAAGGTTCTCCATGGTCGGCTATTGCAGAAAATACGGAGGCTGGGGATTGAGGGTGATTTAGAGATGTGGATCAGAAATTGGCTAGTTGAAAGAAGACAGAGAGTGGTAGTTGATGGGAAATGTTCAGAATGGAGTTCAGTTATGAGTGGCGTACCACAAGGATCTGTTCTGGGGCTGTTGCTGTTTGTCATTTTTATAAATGACCTAGAGGAGGGCGCAGAAGGATGGGTGAGTAAATTTGCAGACGACACTAAAGTCGGTGGAGTTGTAAACAGTGCGGAAGGATGTTGCAGTTTACAGAGGGACATAGATAAGCTGCAGAGCTGGGCTGAGAGGTGGCAAATGGAGTTTAATGTGGAGAAGTGTGAGGTGATTCACTTTGGAAAGAATAACAGGAATGCGGAATATTTGGCTAATGGTAAAATTCTTGGTAGTGTGGATGAGCAGAGGGATCTCGGTGTCCATGTACATAGATCCCTGAAAGTTGCCACCCAGGTTGATAGGGTTGTGAAGAAGGCCTATGGTGTGTTGGCCTTTATTGGTAGAGGGATTGAGTTCCGGAGCCATGAGGTCATGTTGCAGTTGTACAAAACTCTAGTACGGCCGCATTTGGAGTATTGCGTACAGTTCTGGTCGCCTCATTATAGGAAGGACGTGGAAGCTTTGGAACGGGTGCAGAGGAGATTTACCAGGATGTTGCCTGGTATGGAGGGAAAATCTTATGAGGAAAGGCTGATGGACTTGAGGTTGTTTTCGCGAGAGAGAAGAAGGTTAAGAGGTGACTTAATAGAGGCATACAAAATGATCAGAGGGTTAGATAGGGTGGACAGCGAGAGCCTTCTCCCGCGAATGGAGGTGGCTAGCACGAGGGGACATAGCCTTAAATTGAGGGGTAATAGATATAGGACAGAGGTCAGAGGTGGGTTTTTACGCAAAGAGTGGTGAGGCCGTGGAATGCCCTACCTGCAACAGTAGTGAACTCACCAACATTGAGGGCATTTAAAAGTTTATTGGATAAGCATATGGATGATAAGGGCATAGTGTAGGTTAGATGGCCTTTAGTTTTTTTTTCTCCATGTCGGTGCAACATCAAGGGCCGAAGGACCTGTACTGCGCTGTATCTTTCTATGTTCTATGTTCTAGGATGATTTCAAGATGCAACATAGACTGGGTGGCCTTTTTTGGAGGGATCAACCAAGGCATTGCACATTCAAAACTACCAGTTAATGTGAAATCATAAACAACATAAGGTGGATTCAAGTGCTGAATTGCTAAATTTCTTTGTTGATTGATGGGTCAACAGGTTGAAAAAAATAAATTTCTGATCCCAATTTAATCTGTCAGCAAGATATTTTGATTGGCTTGCTTTAAATTATCCAAGGTACATTAAAAACAGACAAAAATGGTGGATTACTGCGTTCCATAGAAGCAGCTGAATCACTCAATAATTGGACAGTTCCTTTCCTCACCAGCAGCGATTAATATTTCAGTAATTTGAGGATATTTTCAGGATTCCCACCAGAGCAATTACAGTTTGGTTCTTCACAGTAACAGACATAGTTCAATACAGCATGACCCGAGGGGGATATAATGGCTCATGTGGTGGAAACATCCTCATGTTTAGAAACATGGCATGGAGTTTTGGGGCAGCACGGGAGCCTAGTGGTTAGCACAGTTGCTTCACAACTCCAGGGTCCCAGGTTCGATTCCCCACTGGGTCACTGTCTGTGTGGAGTCTGCACGTTCTCCCCGTGTCTGCCTGGGTTTCCTCCGGGTGCTCCGGTTTCCTCCCACAGTCCAAAGAGGTGCAGGCTAGGTGGATTGGCCATGCTAAATTGCCCTTGGGTTCGGTGGGGTTACTGGGTTACGGGGATAGGGTGGAGATGTGGGCTTAAGTGGGGTGCTCTTTCCAAGAGCCGGTGCAGACTCGATGGGCAGAATGACCCCCTTCTGCACTGTAAATTCTATGAGTTGGGAGTTAGTCTTCGATCGGGTTGGGATAATGATTTATAATAACAACAGCATTATAGAATTCAACACATAACATACATCATTCAATAACATGATCATTTTACACCATGGTAAGCTTTTTTGGTGGACATTTTGGAATTGGATTGAATTGTGATATATTTTGCTAATTCTTTGCTGTTAACATGACCTTTGCTTATTGGATCACAGGGTAACTGAGGAATAATTCATTTGTGTTCTGTTTATTATCCTATCAACTCATCCAACCTCAAGAATCTAACACCTTTGAACCAGGTAATATTAGGAAAGTCTTATTGGTTATTATGTTGTTCCTCAGGTTTAAAAATGTAGAGAGAAATATTTTTAAACATCAAATTATATTGTTATATTGTTGCCAGAAAGATCTTGGTTAAATATAGAAAAAATGTATTTATTTACCTGATACAATTTCTGTGGAAACTATGAAAATAGTAATGATACAGTAGCTGCTTTTATGAACGTGTTGATATTAATCTGACATTTACGTTCCCACCATGATTGACTGTATTGAGTCAATGTTGTAAGTTTGTTCCATCTTTCACAGAACTTGAAAAATGAGTACACTGAGAGACATAAAATAAATAATTGTTTCTGGTTGCAATATTTGGATAGGTTTTAATGTAATTCCAGTTTAGGACAGTACGGGGAGGGCAATACAGGAAAGCCAGACCTGTCAGCTGGAAGGAAGTTACTGGAATCTGTCACCAGGGACAGAGTAGGTGAATTTTGGAACCAGCCATATTTAACTAACATCATCAAGTGTTTTCAGGAAATCACTACTGAGCTGGAGGGGTGCGTGCCTAGGGATGTTTATGAACACACGATTAAACGCCATACACAGGCTTGTCAACAAAGTTAGCCCCTGGAATAAATGGGACACCAACAGCGTGAATATGAAATTGGCTGTGACGGGAAACAGAGTAATTGTGAGAGGAAACTGGAGCACCCGGAGGAAAACTACACAGACACGGGGAGAACGTACAGGCTCCGCACAGTGACCCAAGCCAGGAATCGAACCTAGGCCACAGGCTCTGTGAAGCAACAGTGCTAACCACTGTGCTGCCATGCCACCTCATTGAAACGTACAAGATTCCAAGGGTGTTTAAGAATGTGTTGGGAGGCTTCCTCCTCTAGCGGGAATCTGGGATCAAATTGCACAGTTTCAAAATATGGAGACTCCCAGTTAATACTGAGAGGAGGAGGGATTTCGTGGCTGAGTCATTCGTACTTGAAGTTCTCTCTCCCAGTGAGCAGTGTAAGCTGGGGCACACAATGTAGGCTAGTCCAGCATTTATTGTTCATCCCACGTTGCCCTTGAGAAGGCGAGTGTATTCCTGAATCTCTGCAGTCCCTGTACTGTAGGTACAACCACAGAGCTCTTAGGAAGGGAGTTCCAGGATTTTGACCCAATGATAGTGAAGGAACATGAAATATTACCAAGTCAGAGTGATTGGTGATTTGGAGCAAAAATTCCAAGTGGTGGTGTCCCTGTGTGTCAGCTACCCTTGGCCTTCTAATACATAGTGACCCTGGCTATAGATGGTGTTGTCTCAGGAGGATAGATGTTCCTCCACATATGGACAGTGAATGGTAGTACCCTCAAGAGTATTGACAGTCAGAGAGATCTAAGTGTACAGGTCCACAGGTCACTGAAAGGGGCAACACAGGTGGAAAAGGTAGTCAAGAAGGCATGCGGCATGCTTGCTTTAATTGGCTGGGGCATTGAGGATAAGAATTGACAAGTCATGTTGCAGCTGTATAGAACCTTAGTTCGGCCACACTTGGAGTTTGACAAAGAGTCATCGGACTTGAAACGTTAGCTCTTTTCTCTCCCTATAGATGCTGCCAGACTTACTGAGATTTTCCAGCATTTCCCCTTTCGTTTCAGATTCCAGCATCCGCAGTAATTTGCTTTTATCTTGGAGTATAGTGTTCAATTCGGGTCACCACATGACCAGAAGGATGTAGAGGCTTTAGAGAGGGTGCAGAAGTGATTTACCCGGATGTTGCCTGGTATGGAGGGCATTAGCTATGAGGTGAGGTTGAATAAACTCGGTTTTGTTCTCACTGGAACGACGGAGGTTCAGGGGCGACCTGATAGAGGTCTACAAAATTATGAGGGGCATAGACAGAGTGGATAGTCAGTGACATTTTCCCAGGGTAAAGGGTCAATTACTAGGGGGCATAGGTTTAAGGTGCGAGGGGCAAGATTTAGAGGAGATGTACAAGGCAAGTTTAGTGGGTGCCTGGAACTCGCTGCAGGAGGAGGTGGTGGAAGCAGGGACGATAGTGACATTTAAGGGGCATCTTGACAAATACATGAATAGGATGGGAATAGAGGGAAACGGACCCCGGAAGTGCAGAAGATTTTAGTTTAGACGGACAGCATGGTTGGCGCAGGCTTGGAGGGCCAAAGGGCCTGTTCCTGTGCTGTACTTTTCTTTGTTCTCTGTATATCTTGTAGATGGTGAAGAGTGGGTGAGAAAAAACTTTGATTGACAAGGGACTCGAGTTTATGGAGAATAGGAGGAAACTGCAGTTAAGGTCACAGTCAGATCTACCGACATATTATTGAATAGCAGAGCAGGCTCGATGGGCTGAATGGCATTAGCCTTGAACCTATTTGTTACGTCTTTATGTGTCTGATACTGGTCTAACCTGGGGGTCAATGTACTGGAGGCAACTGAAATCCTTGTGCATTAACTCAGGTTTACAGAGGGGGGTGGGGGGAGGGGGTGGGGGGAGGTGAGCTAGCCTAAGAAAGTGCACAGATAATAAAGATACAAAGCATAAAATGCAGATGTACATTCTTCCTCTCATGAATTGCAGTGCCTCACTGGCCACTAACTGGGATGATCTGGCTTTATTTATATCTCATTAGAGCGCAAACACTTCTATCTGGATGGCTCATGGCTGAACTCGGTCAACACTGATATCTTGAAGGATTATACAGTGAAATCTCTTACTGACAGCTCACACTATTTTGACCATAAGGAAATATGGGAAACCCCATGTCGGGAAAGCGCAGTTACTTGTTGGCAATCATATTAATAAAGTAAACAAGAAAATAATTGTGATTGTTTTTACTCTTTTTGGGGATGTGAGTGCTGCTGCCGAAGCCAACGTTTATCACCCATCCTTAGTTGCCCTTCAGAAGTTGGATGTCCCTCCGGTGGTGGCATTAGGTGGAAGTCACGGGCGGTATTCTCCCCCCCCCCCCCCATGCCGGGTGGGAGAATCGCCGGGGCGCCACTCCTCTCTAAAGGAGGCCATCCTTTCCTCCGCTGCCCCGCACAATCTATCCGCCATCTTCTTGCGGAGCGGCCTCGGGAAGGACAGCAGCCGCGCATGCGTGGGTTGATGCTGGCCAACGCGGGTGACGTCATTTACGTGATGCCGGCCGCGTAATTTACACGGCGCTGCTTTTTACGTGGGGCCAAGGCCCGGCACACGTAAAAGACGCGACCCCGCTCCTAGCCCCCCCGGGGGCGGGAGAATAGGGGGCTGGGAGCGGGCTCCGATGCCGGAGTGAAACACTCCGGTTTTCACTCCGGCGTCGGGACTTTGTCTCCCAATGGGAGAATCGGGCCCCTCATGTTGGGTGTCTTCTGCTCGAGGCTCAGTTTTTTGGAATTTAATGCCCTGGAGCTTTTGGATGAACAGGTACAGAAAGACATAAGGAACGAGGGGGATGTCGAAGAACCGAGAAGAAGGGGGCGAGCGAAGGTTCACAGTTGAGCGAAGGGGCCAGCCTAGCAGCAGGAAAGATGGCGGAGGTTGGATCGCTGCATGTGGCCATGCCCTTCACAGGAGAGAAGTTGACCGAGGTGATGGCTGGGGAATTTGAAAGCAGTTTACCAAGTACATGGAGATGATGAGGAAATAAATGATGGCAGAGATGAAGGTATTGGTGGAGGAGGCGATAGCTCCGGTGAAGGATGGTGGTGTTGAAGACATCGCCCGAGGTACGGGACAAGGGAGAAGTTGAAGGGGGTGGAGGAGGCTCTGTCTCAGCATAGTGACCACTTCACCTCGATTGGTGAGGAGCTGCGGAGAGTGGTAGAGGTCAACAAGGGACTGAGAGCTAATGTGGACGACCTGGAGAAAGGGTCGAGACGGCAGAACTTAAGAATTGTGGGCCTGCCCGAGGGGGTGCAGGGCCCGAGTGAGACTGACTACTTTGTGAAGATGTTGGTGGAGCTGCTGGGGAAGAGGGAAGAACCCTCAAGGTATGAACTGGATAGGGCTCATTGGTTGCTGAGGCCCAAGTCGTAGACGAATGAGCCACCAAGGGCAGTAACAATCTCCTTCCACAAGTACCAGGTTAAAGAGAAGGTCCTGAGTTGGGCGATACAGAGGTGCAGTGGGCAGACGTGGTCAGTGCATATACTAGGATTTAACAGTGGAACTGGCAAAAAGGCGGGCAGCCTTTGGTCAGGTGAAGGTGGCAATCTACAGTAATGGTGTGAGGTTCTGTGTGGTTTACCCAGTGAAGTTGATGGTGACCTACAACTCGAAAGACTTCTACTTTGAGATGGTAGAGGCAGCAGAGGTGTTTGTGAAGGCTGAAGGATTGGGGCTAAAATGAAAAATGAGACTGGGGTTTGGATTTGGACTGAGGGAAGGGGGCAGAATGTTGCATATAGTTTAATTTCTTGTTAGCGGTTTAAGGATGTTAAGTTGCTTGTATGGGAATGGTTAGGAGATGGGGCTTTCTTTTCTGTGGGTTAGTCAGTGGGGAAGTGTAGTGTGCCCTGTGGTATGAGGGCGCACTGGGTAAGTGATCATCAAGAATTTGGGGTGATGGCATTTTCTGGGGTGTTGTGTTTTGCACTGGATTTGTTTGTTTGACTTTTGTTTTTCAGGACTGCACATGGGGGAGGGGATTGGGAGGAGGGGGGGCCTGGGCACGGACCTCCACACTAACAAGCGAAGGTTGGCTCGTGAATGGGAGTCTGGTGGGGGGGAGGAGCCTCGGTCATTGGAACCTGGTCGAACAGGTTTCAATGGGTCTGGGTGGTGTGAAAGGTGGGGGGATGGGATTGGTACCGGGAGAGGTGCTTTCAAGGGGAAGTGGATGGGGGATCCTGGGGTAAGGGGAGGGAGGGTAACAAAGAGACTGGGATGGCCAAGTCCAGTTAGGAGACCCCGGAGTTACATTGATAGTGGATTGGAGTGGAGGGGATGGGTGAGAGATCCCTGGTCAGAATAGTAACGTGGAATGTGAGGGGGTAGGGGGGACCGGTGAAGAGGTTGAGGGTGTTTGCGCACTTAGAAAGCCGATAGGCCAATGTGGCGATGCTGCAGGAGACCCACCTGAGGGTAAAGGGCCAGGTGAGGCTCGGGAAGTGTTGGGAGAGTCAGGTATGTACTCTGGGTTCAGCAGTAGGGCTCGGGGGGGGGGGGGGGGGGGTTAGCGGTGTTGGTGGGCAAGAGGGTGAGGTTTCAGATGGAGAAGGCACTAGCAGGCCGGGTGGATAGATATGCGATTGCGACGGGGGCATTAAAGGGCAGGTTGGTAAGGGCAGCACGGTGGCACAGTCGTTAGCACTGCTGCCTCACGGCGCCAAGGTCCCAGGTTCGATCCCGGCTCTGGGTCACTGTCCATGAGGAGTTTGCACATTCTCCCCGTGTTTGCGTGGGGTTCGCCCCCACAACCCAAAGATGTGCAGGCTAGGTGGATTGACCATGCTAAATTGGCCCTTAATTGGAAAAAATTAATTGGGTACTCTAAATTGAAAAAAAAAAGACGGGAGGTTGGTGACACTGGTGAATGTATATGTCCCCAACTGGGATGATGCAGAGTTTGTGAGGAAGGTGTTGAGGGCCATCCTGGACTTGGACACGCATGAGCTACGAGAGGGGGGGATTGGAATCTGGTGCAAGAGCCGAGGGTGGATAGGTCTCAGCCGCGCTCACTTGCCCAGTCAGAGGGGGAAAGACGTTGACTGGGCTTATGAGAGAGATGGGAGGAGTGGACCCGTGGAGGTTTCTGCATCCGAGGGAGCGGGTGTATTTGTTTCCTCCTCCCCTGGAACACAAAGTATACTCGAGGATAGACTATTTTGCAGTAGGGAAGGCGTTATTGCTTGTTTTCAAGGGATCGGAGTATTCTGCGATAGCGATCTCGGATCATGTGCCGCATTGGTTGAATGTGTTGGAGAGGGGGGTGGCCCAGAGGTCGGGGTGGAGAATGGTTGTAGGGTGTTGGGGGACCGAAGTTTCTGCGATAAGTTCGGGAAGGTGATTGAGGAGTATGCGGGATTTAATTGTACAGGGGAAATGTCGCAGGCAGTGGTGTGGGAGGCCCTGAAGGCAGTAATAAGGGGAGAGGTGATCTCATTTAAGTGTAAGTTGGACAAGGAGGGGCGTCAAAAGTTAATAGAGGAGATGTTGTAGGTGGACAGGAAGTACACAGGAGATGCAGCTCCAACCCTTCGGGACAAGAGGAAGGAGCTTCAGGCATAGTTTGACCGGCTGTCGACAGGAACGTGGTGCGCTGACTGAGGCAGGCAAGGGGGACAGTTTATGGATATGAGGAGAAGTCGGGGCGTATGATGGTTGGCCAGCTCCAGAGGAAGGCGAGGGAGACAGTCCAGGTGCAGGAAAGGACGGAGAAAGTGGTGTTGGCTCCGGAGCAGATTAATCAAGTTTTTGAGGGGTTTTACGGAAAGGTGTATAGGTTGAAGCCACTAGGGGAGGTGAGGGAGTTTCTGGACAGGTTGGAATATCCGAGGTTGGGGGAGGAAGTTCGGGCTGGGCTGGAAGGGCAGCAGGAGGTCAGGTAGGTAATCGGGAGGATGCAATTAGGGAAGGCAGCAGGGCCAGTTGTGTTCCCAGTGTCTGCGAGCGGCGTGGGAGTAGCCCCACAAAACATGTGCAAATGTTTTGGTCCTGCCCAAAGCTCGAAAGCTATTGGAGGGAGGTTTTTAACATCATCTCGGGGGTGTTAATGTGGACTTGGAGCTAGATCCTTTCAAGGTCATTTTCGGGGTGTTGGACCGGCCCAGTTGCAGGCGGATGCTGGGCAGACGTTTTAGCCTTCGCCTCGCTGATTGCTCGTAGGCAGGTTCTGCTGGAGTGGAGGTCAGCTTCTCCACCCTGTGTCTTGGCGGGACGGGGGGGCCCTGCTAGAATTCTTCATCCTGGAGAAGGTGAAGTTTGAGCTAAGGGGGTGCGAAGGATGGTTTCTGCAATTCATGGGTTTGTTTATCATGCACTTTCGGGAACTTGTTGCCATTGAACACTTGTGGGGGCGTTTGATTTCTTTTTTAAATGAAAATGAAAATCGCTTATTGTCACAAGTAGGCTTCAAATGAAGCTACTGTAAAAAGCCCCTAGTCGCCACATTCCAGCACCTGTTCAGGAAGGCTGGTACGGGAATTGAATCATGCTGCTGGCCTGACTTGGTCTGCTTTCAAAGCCAGCGATTTAGCCCTGTGCTAAACCAGCCCCTTCATAAACATATGAGGCTCGGATCATTTTGTGATGGGGTTGCTTTGTTGGCCAGTGCGGGGATCGAACCCGCGACCTTGGCGTTATTAGCACCACGCTCTAACCATCTGAGCTAACCGGCCATGTACATATTATTCTGTTTTTTGTTTCTGTTATTTAACTTATTTTTGGAATTTGCGAGTTGATGTTTCAGGCTGTATATTGGTGGGGTTATTTTTGCCGTTGTTTCTTTTTGTTTCTCTTTTGCTGTTTGTATGATAAAAATGTGGCGAAAATTGTTTTTAAAAAAGTGTTGAACGTGAGATGCCTCCTTGAACCACTGTAGCCTCTGAGGTATAGGTACATCCACACTGTTATTAGGGAGGGAGTTCCTGGATCTTAACCCAGTGATGGTAAGGAATGGTGATACATTCCCAACCACTGGTTGAGTGAATTGGAGAGAAACTTCCGGGTGGAGATGTTCCCAAATATGTACCACCCTTGTCCTTCTCAATGACAGTGGCCGTGTGTTTGCAAGGTGCTGCCTATTGAACCTTGGTGAGTTCCTGCAGTGCATCTTGTAGACGGTACACATGACTGCTACAGACCGTCAGTGATGGAGGTATTGAATGTTTGTGGAAGAGGTGGCAATAATGGTATAGAGCTTTGTGAGATTTGTTGGAGCTGCACTCATCCGGGTAAGTGGAGAACACTCCACTGCGCTCCTTGTGGATGGTAGATAGACTTTGGGATTCAGGAAGTCAGTTACTCGAAGGCTGGTAACGTGGAACGTCCGGGGACTGAATGGGCCGGTTAAAAGGTCGCGGGTGTTCGCGCACGTCAGGAGCTTGACAGCGGGCGTGGTCTTTCTGCAGTAGATGCACCTCCATGTGAAGGGCCAGGTTAGGTTAAGGAAGGGGTGGGTCGGACTGGTTTTTCACTTGGGGTTTGATTTTGCTGCTCTTGCTCATGTATTTGATTTGTTTGGCCCCTTGTTCTGCACTGTAACCAATCACTGTCTGTCAATGTACCATTTGTCAGAATCTGTTGATTCTTCTTTTTGTCTACTATGTACGTACTGTGTATGTTCCCTTGGAAAAAGTACTTTTCACTGTACTTTGGTACATGTGACAATGAGTCAAATCAAATCCAAATCAAATCAAATTTGAAAACTAGGGGAGTGGTGATTTTAATGAGCAAAGAAATGGGATTTGTGAGTGCGAAGGAGGTGAGAAATCCGGATGGGAGATATGTGATTGTGAGTGGGGTATTGGAAGGGGAGCCGGTGGTGTTGGTAAATGTGTATGCCCCAAATTGGGATGATGTGGGTTTTATGAGAGAGTTTCTGGAAACGATTGAGGATTTGGCCACACACCAGTTGATCATAGGAGGTGATTGTAACTGCGTCCTGGAGCTGAGGGTGGATAGGTCGAGCCCCAGGTCGATGGGTAGGGTACGAATGGCGAGGGAGCTGGGGGGGGGTTTATGGAGAGGATGGGTATGGTGGATCCATGGCGCTTTCAGAACCCAGGGGGAAGGGAGTATTCCTTCATTCCACATGTCTATAAGGTTTTATTTGAGGATTGATTAGTTTGTAGTGAGTTGGGAGATTTTGGTTGGGGTGGAGGGGGCAGAAGCATGCGGGGATAGTTATCTCAGGACCATGCGCCCCAGTCGCTGGAGATTTGGTTTTGAACGTGATGAGAGCAGAGGCCGGAGTGGAGGTTTAACTCAGGGTTGTTGGCGGATGGAGGTTTTTGTGATAGGGTGTTGCGGGGGCGATTAAGGAGTATGTGGAGTTGAATCAGAATGGGGAGGTGTTAGGCAGCCATTTTTGGGAAACACTAAAGGCAGTGGTCCGGGGGGAAATTATTTAATTTAAGGCCCGAGCGTGAATAGGGAAAGGAGGGAGGAACATGACCATCTAGTGAGCAAGATAGTGGAGGTGGACAGGGAATATTCGAGGGTGCCCACCGTGGAGGGATTGGTGAGGAGGAAAAAGGTTGCAGGGGCAATTTGACAGGCTGACAACGGGGAGGGCGGTAGGGCACCTGCGTAGGGCAAGGGGGGTACAATATGAGTATGGGGAGAAGGCGAGCCACATGGTGGCGCACCAGCTGCAGAAACAGGCTGCGTCCAGAGAAATGTTTAAGATAGGGACTGGGGCTGGGGATGTGGTGTCAGAGGCAGGGAAGATAAAGGAGGCGTTTAGGGTGTACTACTCGGGACTTTCCGAGGTGGACCCTGGTGGGGAGGAGGGGGACATGGGGCGGTTTCTGGATGAGCTGGAATTTCCCCAGGTGGAGGAAGCAAAGAGGCAGGTGTTGGAGGAGTCCCTGGGGCTGAGGGAGGTGCTGGATAGTATCAGGGATATGAAGTTGGGGAAGGCCCCTGGGCCGGATGGGTACCCGGCAGAATTTTATAAGGAATTTGCGACGGACCTGGCACCACATCTGTTGGGGGCGTTTAATGAAGCATTGGAGAAGGGGGAGTTGCCAGAGACGATGACGCAGGCAGTAATCACACTAATCCTGAAAAAGGGAAGGACTCGGTGGAATGTGGGTCGTATAGACCCATATCACTGTTGAACACGGATGTGAAAGTATTGGCTAAGTTGTTGGCGGGCAGGATTGAGGATTGTGTCCCGGGGATGGATGCAGAAGATCAAACAGGCTTCGTGAAGGGCAGGTAGCTCGGGAGTAATATAAGACGGCTGCTGAATGTGGTGGTGAATCCGCCGGGGGCTCTGGTACCGGAGGTGGTGGTTTCCATGGACGCGGAGAAGGCAGTTGATCTGGTGGAGTGGCGGTACTTGTTCGAGGTTTTGGGAAGGTTTGAGTTTGGGCCAAGGTTTGTGGTATGGGTGCGGTTGCTGTATGTGGCACCAAGAGCGAGGGTGAGGACGAATGATATGAGCTCACGAAGCCTTGAGATACACAAGGGTACAAGGCTGTGATGCCCGCTGTCACCATTGCTGTTTGCACTGGCCATAGAACCATTGGCGATGTCTCGTAGGAGGTCGGCGGAGTGGCGGGGGATTATGAGGGGGCAGAGGAAGCATCGGGTGTCGCTCCATGCCGATGACCTCTTGTTGTATGTTTCGGATCCATTAGAGAGCATGGGAAGGGCCTGCTGGGGAGGTTTGAAGGGTTCTCCGGGTATAAGCTGAATGTAGGGAAAAGCGAGGTATTCCCGGTGAGTAAGCTGGGACAGCGGGCTAATTTAGGGGGAAAACCATGTGGAGTTGAATCAGAATGGGGAGATGTTGGCGGCCATTTTTTGGGAAGCACTGAAGACAGTGGATACGTTTACGTATTTGGGGATTCAGGTAGCAAGGGGATGGATGGGGCTCCATAAGTGGAACTTAAGCTGGTGCAGGAGGCCAGATGGGATCTTAGGAGGTAGGATACACGGCACTTAACGTTGGTGGGAGGGTCCAAGTGGTGAAAATGAATATTCTGCCAAGGTTCTTGTTTAACTTTCAGACTCTCACAATCTTTATACCAAAGGCCTTTTTTTGGAAAGTGGACACGATCATCTCGGACTTTGTATGGGCAGGGAAGGTGCCGAGGGTGGGGAGGACCCTGCTACAGAGGCAGAGGCAGCAGGGGGGGGGGGGGGGTTGGCATTGCCAAACATGCTTCATTATTATTGGGCGGCGAATGTGGACAAGGTGCGGCGGTGGTGGGAAGGAGAAGGGGTAGAGTGGGCTAGGATGGAGGAGGAATCTTGTAAAGGGTCTAGTATGAGGGCTACGATGACGGTAGCATTGCCAATGGCTCCGAGTAGGTATTCAGGGAGCCCAGTGGTGCAGTCCACGGTGAAGATATGGAATCAGCTGAGGAGGCATTTTAGGGTGGAAGGGATGTCGGTGCTAACGCCGCTGTGTGAGAATGATGGGTTTGAACCGGGGAGGATTGATACAGAAGGTGGTGGGAAGTGGGGCTGGTCAAGGTGAGGGATTTGCATTTGGAGGAAGGGTTTGCCAATCTGGAGGAGCTATGGGATAGGGTAGAGCTGCCGAAGGGGAGTGAGTTCAAGTATCTGAAGGTTAGGGACTTTGTGCAAAAGGTCTGGAGGGGGTTCCCAGGTTGCCAGGATACACCCTGCTGGAACAACTGCTGCTTCTGGATGTGGAAGGGGAGGGAAGAATTGGAGATATATATAAATGGCTGAGGGAGCAGGGTGACGAGCAGGTGGTGAAGATCAAGGAGAAATAGAAAGCAGAGTTTGGAGGAGAGATCAATTGGGGAGTATGGAGTGAGGCACTGTGAAGGGTAAACGGGACCTCCTCTTGTGCAAGGATGGGCCTGATACAGTTTAAGGTGGTGCACAGGGTGCATATGACTCGGGCGAGAATGATTGGGTTCTTTCAGGGGGTAGCAGATGAGTGTGAGAGGTATGGGCAGGGACCAGCGAATCACTCGCACATGTTTTGGGGTTGCGAAAAATTAGGAAGATTCTGGGCAGGAGTGTTTGCGGTCTTAGCCAGGATAGTGGAGGAGGAGGTGGACCCGGACCCTTTGGTGGCGATATTTGGGGTCTCAGAGGAGCCGGAGCTCATGGAGAGGAGGAAGGCCGATGTCTTGGCCTTCACCTCTCTGATGGCACGCCGGCAAATGTTGCTGGAGTGGCGGTCGGCATCGCCACCATGGGTAGCGGCTTGGTTGGGTGACCTGTACGACTTCCGGCTTCTGGAGAAGTTAAAGTATGAGTTAAGGGGCTCAGCAGGGGGGTTTGAGAAAAGCTGGGGAATATTTGTGACCGTGTTTGTGGGGCTGTTCGTCTCAGCCGGATGGCGGAGGGTGAAAAAGGGGAAACGCTTGTCCAGACTGTCGTTGGGAAGTATGTTTTCCGGGGTGTTTATTTGCTGTAACCTGTTTTGATGCATGTTTGTAATAAAATACCTTTTTTAAAAAAAAGGTCAACTCCTCACTGCAGAATTCCTAGCCTTTGACCTTTTCTTGTCGCCAAAGTTTTTATATGACTAGTCCAGTTACATTTCTGGTTAATTTTAACCCCACAGGATGTTGACAGTGGGGTTTTGGCATTGGTAATTAAATAACAGAATAAGGTTGACAAATCGTTACTATTTACATGTTAATTAACTCCTGACCTCCAACCTGTCATCACTTATGCGTTTCTTATTTGCACCTGACTCTTGAGTTGACTAAAATCTGTCACATCTCCAAGTTTCTGCAGTGATGCGGAAAGAGCGTCTACCTGCAATATTAACTCTTGTTTCTGCCTTGTGCTTCCGGACAGATTGAGAATGTGAACATTAGATATCAAAACAACTGGAGGCCATTTAACCCCCCACCCCACCGCTAACCTGCTCCACCAGTCAATGAGATGATCACTGACCTGATTGTGGGATCCTTTTCTGTCTGGTTAGTTAAACAAAAACTGGACTGCAATTTTGATTTGTTTTTTTTTAAGATGAAAGGAAATATGAGTAACTACTGGCATGTCATCCTGAGGATTTTCTTCAATAATTATTTTATGCTTTTTGCCTCAATCAGAGCATTTATTTGCACTTGAGGTGAAGTTCTGGGGTGGCTAGGAAATGTAGAGTTCAGATTTCTGCACTGGATCACCCAATGTTTCCTGTTGGGAAGGCTGAACTGTTTGTGTCTGGACCCACAGCACACTTACCTTCATTTCTCACTTGATTCCCAGTTGTTTTGTTGGTAGTCACTGCAGTTGTATTGATTGGAGCTGGAATCAAAGTGCTGGTTTCAACTGTGTTGGAGGTGCTGGTTGCAACTGAGGTCGAGGTGCTGGTTACAACTGGGATCGAGGTGCTGGCTGCAACTGGGGTCGAGGTGCTGGCTGCAACTGGGGTCGAGGTGCTGGCTGCAACTGGGGTCGAGGTGCTGGCTGCGACTAGGGTCGAGGTGCTGGCTGCAACTGGGATCGAGGTGCTGGCTGCAACTGGGGTCGAGGTGCTGGCTGCGACTAGGGTCGAGGTGCTGGCTGCAACTGGGGTCAAGGTGCTGGCTGCAACTGGGGTCGAGATGCTGGTTACAACTGGGGTCGAGGTGCTGGTTACAACTGGGGTGGAGGTGCTGGTTACAACTGGGGTGGAGGTGCTGGCTGCAACTGGGGTGGAGGTGCTGGCTGCAACTGGGGTGGAGGTGCTGGCTGCAACTGGGGTGGAGGTGCTGGCTGCAACTGGGATCAAGGTGCTGGCTGCAACTGGGGTGGAGGTGCTGGCTGCAACTGGGGTCAAGGTGCTGGCTGCAACTGGGGTGGGGGTGCTGGCTGCAACTGGGATCAAGGTGCTGGCTGCAACTGGGATCAAGGTGCTGGCTGCAACTGGGATCGAGGTGTTGGCTGCAACTGGGGTCGAGGTGCTTGCTGCAACTGGGATCAAGGTGCTTGCTGCAACTGGGATCGAGGTGTTGGCTGCAATTGGGGTGGAGGTGCTGGCTGCAACTGGGGTGGAGGTGCTGGCTGCAACTGGGATCAAGGTGCTGGCTGCAACTGGGGTCGAGATGTTGGCTGCAACTGGGGTGGACGTACTGGCTGCAACTGGAATCAAGGTGCTGGCTGCAACTGGGATCGAGGTGTTGGCTGCAACTGGGGTGGAGGTGCTGGCTGCAACTGGGATCAAGGTGCTGGCTGCAACTGGGGTCGAGGTGCTGGCTGCCACTGCTATCGAGGTGCTGGCTGCAACTGGGGTGGAGGTGCTGGCTGCGACTGGGGTCGAGGTGCTGGCTGCAACTAGGGTCGAGGTGCTGGCAGCAACTGGGGTCAAGGTGCTGGCTGCAACTGGGATCAAGGTGCTGGCTGCAACTGGGGTTGAGGTGTTGGCTGCAACTGGGATCGAGGTGCTGGCAGCAACTGGGATCGAGGTGCTGTCTGCAACTGGGATCGAGGTGCTGGCTGCAATTGGGGTGGAGGTGCTGGCTGCAACTGGGGTTGAGGTGCTGGCAGCGACTGGGATCGAGGTGCTGGCAGCAACTGGGGTTGAGGTGCTGGCAGCGACTGGGATCGAGGTGCTGGCAGCAACTGGGGTCGAGGTGCTGGCTGCAACTGGGATCAAGGTGCTGGCTGCAACTGGGATCGAGGTGTTGGCTGCAACTGGGGTTGAGGTGCTGGCTGCAACTGGGGTGGAGGTGCTGGCTGCAACTGGGGTCGAGGTGCTGGCTGCCACTGCTATCGAGGTGCTGGCTGCAACTGGGATCGAGGTGTTGGCTGCAACTGGGGTTGAGGTGCTGGCTGCAACTGGGGTGGAGGTGCTGGCTGCGACTGGGGTCGAGGTGCTGGCTGCGACTGGGGTCGAGGTGTTGGCTGCAACTGGGGTCGAGGTGCTGGCTGCAACTGGGATCAAGGTGCTGGCTGCAACTGGGATCAAGGTGCTGGCTGCAACTGGGATCGAGGTGTTGGCTGCAACTGGGGTGGAGGTGCTGGCTGCAACTGGAATCAAGGTGCTGGCTGCAACTGGGATCGAGGTGCTGGCTGCAACTGGGATCAAGGTGCTGGCTGCAACTGGGATCGAGGTGCTGGCTGCAACTGGGATCGAGGTGCTGGCTGCAACTGGGGTGGAGGTGCTGGCTGCAACTGGGGTGGAGGTGCTGGCTGCAACTGGGGTGGAGGTGCTGGCTGCAACTGGGGTCGAGGTGCTGGCTGTGACTGGGGTCGAGGTGCTGGCTGCAACTGGGATCGAGGTGCTGGCTGCAACTGGGGTGGAGGTGCTGGCTGCAACTGAGGTCGAGGTGCTGGCAGCAACTGGGATCGAGGTGCTGGCTGCAACTGGGGTCGAGGTGCTGGCAGCAACTGGGATCGAGGTGTTGGCTGTGACTGGGGTCGAGGTGCTGTTTGAAACTGGGGTGGAGGTGCTGGCTGCAACTGGGATCGAGGTGCTGGCTGCAACTGGGATCAAGGTGCTGGCTGTGACTGGGGTGGAGGTGCTGGCTGCAACTGGGATCGAGGTGCTGGGTGTGACTGGGATCGAGGTGCTGGGTGTGACTGGGATCGAGGTGCTGGGTGTGACTGGGATCGAGGTGCTGGCTGCAACTGGGATCAAGGTGCTGGCTGTGACTGGGGTGGAGGTGCTGGCTGTGACTGGGGTGGAGGTGCTGGCTGCAACTGGGATCAAGGTGCTGGTTGCAACTGGGATCGAGGTGCTGGGTGTGACTGGGATCGAGGTGCTGGCTGCAACTGGGATCGAGGTGCTGGGTGTGACTGGGATCGAGGTGCTGGCTGCAACTGGGATCAAGGTGCTGGCTGCAACTGGGGTGGAGGTGCTGGCTGCAACTGGGATCAAGGTGCTGGTTACAACTGGGATCAAGGTGCTGGCTACAACTGGAGTTGAGGTGCTGGATGCAACTGGGATCAAGGTGCTGGCTGCAACTGGGGTGGAGGTGCTGGCTGCCACTGGGATCGAGGTGCTGGGTGTGACTGGGATCGAGGTGCTGGGTGTGACTGGGATCAAGGTGCTGGCTGCAACTGGGATCAAGGTGCTGGCTGCAACTGGGGTGGAGGTGCTGGCTGCAACTGGGATCAAGGTGCTGGCTGCAACTGGGATCAAGGTGCTGGCTGCAACTGGGATCGAGGTGCTGGCTGCAACTGGGGTGGAGGTGCTGGCTGCGACTGGGATCGAGGTGCTGGTTACAACTGGGGTCGAGGTGCTGGCTGCAACTGGGGTGGAGGTGCTGGTTACAACTGGGGTCGAGGTGTTGGCTGCAACTGGGGTGGAGGTGCTGGTTACAACTGGGGTCGAGGTGCTGGCTGCAACTGGGGTGGAGGTGCTGGTTACAACTGGGGTGGAGGTGCTGGCTGCAACTGGGGTGGAGGTGCTGGCTGCAACTGGGGTGGAGGTGCTGGCAGCAACTGGGGTGGAGGTGCTGGCTGCAACTGGGGTGGAGGTGCTGGCTGCAACTAGGGTCGAGGTGCTGGCTGCAACTGGGGTGGAGGTGCTGGCTGCAACTGGGGATCAAGGTGCTGGCTGCGACTGGGATCGAGGTGCTGTTTGATACTGGGGTGGAGGTGCTGGCTGCAACAGGGATTGAGGTGCTGTTTGATACTGGGGTGGAGGTGCTGGCTGCAACAGGGGTTGAGGTGCTGGCTGCAACTGGGATCGAGGTGCTGGCTGCAACTGGGATCAAGGTGCTGGTTACAACAGGGGTCGAGGTGCTGGCTGCGACTCGGAACGAGGTGCTGGTTACAACAGGGGTCGAGGTGCCGGCTGCGACTCGGATCGAGGTGCTGGCTGCGACTGGGATCGAGGTGCTGTTTGAAACTGGGGTGGAGGTGCTGGTTGCAACTGGGGTCGAGATGCTAGTTACAACTGGGGTCGAGGTGCTGGCAGCAACTGGGATCGAGGTGTTGGCTGCAACTGGGATCGAGGTGCTGGCTGCGACTCGGATCGAGGTGCTGGCTGCAACTGGGGTCGAGATGCTGGTTACAACTGGGGTCGAGGTGCTGGCAGCAACTGGGATCGAGGTGCTGGCTGCAACTGGGATCGAGGTGCTGGCTGCAACTGGGATCGAGGTGCTGGCTGCAACTGGGATCGAGGTGCTGGCTGCAACTGGGATCGAGGTGCTGGCTGCAACTGGGGTCGAGGTGCTGTTTTCCACTGTTGTCGAGGTGCTGGTTACAACTGGGGCCGATGTACCTGAATCTTTAAACAAGACAGTGGGACAAACTTAGCTAGTTTAACATATATCTTACATTAGCTTGGAGCAAATCAGGTGTCTTTGGAGACTCAAATGTCAAAGGACTAAAAGATACTCTTGTCAGTTATTTAAAGAGGTGAGGAAATTACCAAATATCTTCCGATATTTAAAAAGTTTCAGGTATTTTTTTTTTGTCATAGTGAGAGAGGCTAGACAAGAATCCAGGAAAATATAGAGCTGTTAATTTAACATCAGTTGTTACTGGAATTCATAGTCATGGACATGTTGAGTGAACTCCAAAACAAATGCACACTTGATTAAAAGGAGCTTGGACTTCCCCTCACGCCTCCTTCCCAGCACCCTCCTGATAATCTATTATTCCCTTGCTCACCAAGAAACTCTCCACCTCTGCCTGAAAAATATTGAAAAGACCTTGCTTCCATCAGCCAGCAAAGTTGTAGTGTTAGAACCATTGAACACCTACAGTGCAGAAGGAGGCCATTGGCCCACCGAGCGTGCACCGACCCTATGAAAGAGCACCTTACATAAGCCCACTTCCCTTACCTATCACCGTTGGTGTTAATTAAATTAATCAGTAGATTCATTCTGTCATGAGTTGAAATTTAAAAAATGATACAGAACAAATTTGAGGAATAATGTTATTTCTACATCAGAGATCCCTTCACACTATCATCAACATTCCATTTGTTATTTTCTCCATCTCACTACCTCATCCCACTCTCTTCACTTGAATAAACATTTTATTTCTCAAACTTCCATCTCCTATTTCTAATTTCGAGAACACTAGCCAGATTTCAGATGGTAGCCGTTAGGGACTTATACAGAGGGGACGGACTCGCGACCTTGGACAAGCTGACGGAGGACCTGGATCTGCTGACGGGACAGGGGCTCAGGCACCTCCAAATTAAACACATTCTCGGCAAGGAGATGGTAAAGTACCCCAGGGCCCCGAGGGACTTTCTACTAGAGGAACTAACGAACAGAGACAGTAAGGAGAGGGGAACATATACGGACTGTTGGTGAACAGGGCAAGACTGCCACTGGACAAAGCTAGATGGAAATGGGAGGATGAATTGGGAGGGGGTAATCTTTGATTATGCTGCCCATTTTCCCGAGGTAGTGGGAGGTGTAGACAGACTCAATGGATGGGAGACGGTTTCACGTGATGGACCGGGCTGTGTTCACGACTCTCTGCAGTTCCTTACGGTCTTGAGCCGAGCAGTTGCCATGCCAAGCTGTGATGCAGCCAGAGAGAATGCTTTCTATGTTGCATCTGTAAAAATTGGTAAGAGTCAGTGTGGACATGCCGAATTTTCTTAGTTTCCAGAGGAAGTAGAGGTGCTGTTTTGGTCGTACCATCAACGTGGGTGGACCAGGGCAGATTGTTAGTGATGTGCACTGTCAACCATCTCCACCTTGGCACCATTGATGCAGACGGTTGGGGTTGGGGGGGTTGGGGGGGGGGGGGGGGGGGGGTGTACGATACTTTGCTTCCTGATGTCAATGACCAGCTCCTTAGTTTTGCAGACGTTGAGGGAGAGATTGTTGTCGTTACACCACGCTACTAGGATCTCTATCTCCCTCCTTCACTCTGACTCATTGTTGTTCGAGATCCGACACGCTACAGTTCTGTCATCAGCAAACTTGTAGATGGAGTTGGAGTCAAATTTTGCCATACAGCCGTGTGTATATAGGGAGTATAGTAGGAGGCTAAGTACGCAGATTTGTGGGACCCCGGTATTGAGGACTATCGTGGAGGAGGTGTTGTTTATTCTTACTGATTGTGGTCTATGGGTCAAGATGTCGAGGATCCAGTTGCAGAGGTCCTAGGTTTTGGAATTTTAATATGAGATCGTCTGGGATTATGGTGTTGATGGTCGAGCTGTAGTCAATGAATAGGGTCTGACTTAGGAGGCCTTGTTGTCGAGATGCTCCAGGCGTGAATGTTGGACTAGGGAGAATGGCATCTGATGTGGACCGATTGTGGCAATATGGGAATTGCAGTGGATTAAGGCATTCTGGGAGCATGGAGTTGATGTGTCTCATGACCAACCTGTCGAAACACTTCATAATAATAGATATCAAGGCATTGAGGCACGTTGTCTGGTTCTTCTTTGGAACAGGTATGATGATTGTCTTCATCAAGCAGGTGGGAAACTCGGAACATAGAGGGAGAGGTTGAAGATGGCCGGGGACACATCCGCCAGTTGTTCCCACAGGATCTGAATGCATGATTGGGGACTGTGTCAGGACCTGTTGATTTTGAGGGTTCATTTTTAAGAAGGCTGATCTGACTTTGGAAGCTGTGATGGTAGGTATGGCCGCGTCCAAGGTTGCTGGGGAAGTTGACAATGGTTTGATGGTTTCCTGCTTGAACCGAGCATAGAATGCATAGAGTTCATTGGGGAGGGTGCGCTGCTGCCAGAGATTCTTCTTGGCTTTGCTTTGTAGCCCCGTTATGTTGTTTAAGGTTTGCCACAACCAACGAGAGTATGCATCGTTAGACTGCGACTCCACAAACATCACGATCATCAATGGATGGGAAAAAAGATGGGAAGTGTGGTAGCACAGCGGCTCGCGCTGTTGCATTCACAACGCCAGGGATACGGGTTTGATTTCCAGCTTGGGTCACTGTGCAGACTCCGCACAGACATTCTCCCCGTGTCTGCACGGGTTTCCTTCCGGTGCATCGGTTCCCTCCCACAAGTCTTGAAAGCCATGGGGCGGGATTCTCCAGTCGCCGACGCCAAAATCCTGTTCGATTAGTACGAGGAGTACGCCGATGCTCCATCCCCGACTGGCTGAGTTCCCAATGGTGTGAGTCTCCCATGCTATTGTTTGTCAGGAACTCGGCGTGGTGGCTGCGGACTCAGTCCAGCGCCACCAGTCGGGGGAGAGCCGTTCCGTGGGCATCGGGGACTTTGGCAGGGGCTGGGGGCACTGTTGAGGGTGGTCCGGGGGTCGTGAGCCAGCCAAAGGGCGGGTCACTATTTGGCAGGCCAGATCCGCGCGCTGCAGGCCGCCGCTATGCGCATGCGCGCCTGCGGACCCGGCAATTCTCTGACCGTATCGGCAGCTAGAGCCGGGGGCTCTACGCTGCCTGCCTGCTAGTCCCCCACCAAACGGAGGATTGGTGGCTGTTTTGCGCTGAATGTTTGGTCGTAAAATGCCACCGTTCACACACCGATGTCAGAACATAGCCTGGAATTCGGAGTGTCGAGGGCCTGGCGGAGATAGTATGCGGGTGTGGAACACAGGGTCTCACTTAACTTGAGCTAATAAGGGCGCCTATCTTAATCCTAACTATGAGTATACTTTCAGAGTCACCTGGTATCTCTCGATACCGCCACAAGGTTCAACCCGAATACCGATCAAAGAGCCAATACACCAGTTAGTTAGTTCAAAGTCAATGCTACTTTATTTACACGCAGTATGATTTACCCATGCACTATAACACTACAGGCTAAACTATATCTCTCACTAACACCTATACTTAACTTCGGGTGCCCACTTAGGTCAGAGGAACAGTGGCCGTTGTTCGGATCTGAGGCTGTTGGGTTAGAAGAGGTAACAGGAGAACAGCTAAGGTCATCCATCTGGTAGCAAGCGTTGAACTTGAACTTACTGCTTCTGGTGGTGCTGGTGGAATGGTCTCTCTGCTTGAGAGCCAAATCCAAGAGAGCGAACCTTTCGCAGGGGTTCCTTCTTATACTTGGAGGGGCTTCACGCGCTTTTAGGCGGGCCTTAAACTTGGTTCCAATTAATTGGGCAGCTTCTTGATCATTGTCATCGATCTAAACCAATAAAGGGGCGGGTGCCTTGATGGCTGGACGTGTCTTAGGTGGCCGTTGGCCTTGCTTTGTTTGTGTCTTCTTGTTGGGGTAGAGGTGCCGGAATGTCTGAGACCGTATCGGCTACCTGAGCATTAGTCCTTTGTTCCTGGGAGACGGGCCATCAATATGTAAATCGAACCAGAGTTTCGGTTCCGTCTGCAGACTGCCTTCCAAACATCCATTCAGGCTCTGTGCCTGCTTGTTGCTTTGCATTGTCCATTTTTCCCTGTATGCTCTGCGAGTGTTTATTTTACAGACTGAAAGTGGCCATCCCAGATGGCTACAGAAGGGGGGGGTTTCAGTATTTGGGCATTCAGGTGGAGCGGGGGTGGGAGCAGCTGCACAAGGGAAGCATGGTAGCACAGTGGTTAGCACGGTTGCTTCACAGCGCCAGGGTCCCAGGTTCGATTCCTGGCTTGGGTCACTGTCCGTGCGGAGTCTGCATGTCCTCCCCGTGGCTGCATAGGTTTCCTCCGGGTGCTCTGGTTTCCTCAGTACAAAGATGTGCAGGTTAGGTGGATTGGCCATGATAAATTGCCCTTCGTGTCCAAAAAAGGTTAGACTGGTGATAGGGGATAGAGTGGAGATATGGTGCTTAAGTGAGGTGCTCTTTCCAAGGGCCGGTGCAGACTCGATGGGCTGAATGGCCTCCTTCTGCATTGTAAATTCTAAGTTAAATCTGGCTCGGTTGGTGGAGCAGATAAAGGGGGACTTTAAGAGGTGGGATGCGCTCCCATTGTCATTGGCAGGGATGGTTCAGACGGTTAAGATGAAGGTCCTCCCAAGGTTCTTGTTTGTATTTCAGAGCATCCCAATCTTCATTCCCAAGGTGCGTTTTAGGAAAATGAATGCGGTGACCTCAGGGTTTGTATGGGCAGGTTAAGTCCCGCGGGTGAAGAAGGTGTTGCTGGAGCGGGGCCGGGGGGGGGATAGCTCTCTCGATCTTTCTAAATTACTACTGGGTGGCGAATATAGCGATGGTCAGGAAATGGGTAGTGGGGGAGAGGTGGGTTTGGGAGCGGATGGAAGACACGAGTTTGGGGACACGGTGCCTCTGCCGTTCTCACTGGCCAGGTACTTCACAAGCCCAGTAGTGGTGGTGGCTGTAAGGCTGGGGGGACAGTGGCGTCAGTACATGGGGCTGGAGGGTGTGGACACTGATATGTGACAACCACCGGTTTTGCTCTGGGGGGGGCTGGATGGGGGCTTTCAGGGGTGGCAGCGGGTGGGAATTAAGCAGATTTGGGGATTTGTTCAGAGACGGGGGCTCGGAAGAGTTGGGGGAGGTGTTTGAGCTGCCCGGTGGGAATGGGTTCTGTTACTTGGAAGTGAGGGACTTTGTGCGGAGGCAGGTATCGACCTTCCCACACCTGCCACCCCACGGGCTACAGGATAAGGTAATGTCAAAAGCGGGAGTGGGGGAGGGGAAAGTATCAGAAATCTATAAGGAGCTGATGGACTGGGATGGAGCCACGATAGAGGAGGTGAATCAGAAGTGGGAGGTAGAGTTGGGTAGGGAGTTGGAGACTGGGTTATGGGAGGATGGCCTGAGGAGAGTTAATGCATCCTCATCATGTGCCAGGCTTAGCCTTGTACAATTTAAGGTGGTCCACCGGGCACATATGACTGTGGCCCAGATGAGCAGGTTCTTTGAAGGGGTGGAAGATCGGTGTGGGCATTGTGCGGGTGGGCCTGCAAATCACGTCCATATGTTTAGGGCATGTCCGAAGCTTGGGGATTCTGGCAGGGGTTTGCCGACGTCATGTCGGAGTTTCCGAAATGGTCCCGAGTCTAGAGGTGGCAGTTCCTGGTGTGTCAGAAGACCAGGGAGTCCAGGGGGCGAGAGGGGCGATGTCTTGGCCTTTGCCTCCTTTGGTAGCCCGGAGACGGAGCTTGCTAACATGGAAGGACTCTGAGCCCAAGTCGGGGGTGTGGGTTAGTGACAATAGCTGGGTTTCTCAGGCTTGAGAAGATTAAATTCAGCCTGAGGGGCTCGATGCTAGATTTGCCCGGAGGTGGCAGCCGTTTATTATCGACATTTTTGGAAAGGACTAAGCTGTCAGCAGGGGGGGTTGGTTTAAAGAGGGGAGGCAGAAAGAGTTGGGTCAGGTGAGAGTAGGTTGGTGTTGAATTGCTGTTCGTGTGTTGTTTATGTAAGCCATGTTGACTAGGTTTTGTTTTTCTTGTATGATTGTTATTATTCTGGTTAAAAATTTATAATATAAATCCTCAATAAAATATTTTTAAAAATAAATAGCTTACTGCACTGGGATACTACAATATTCCAGCAATAGCATTGAAAGACATGCTCCAGAATGTGCTGCACCCCTAGCAGATCTGTCCAGTACAGCTACAACACTGTCATCATGTGGCAATTTGGGAAATTGCCCAGATGTGTCCCGTACACATGAAACAGGACAAACCAACCCAGTTAATTATCACCCTATCAGTCTATACTCCATTATCAAAAAAGTGATGGAAGGAGTCATCAGCAGTGCCATCAAGCGGCACTTACTCAGCAATAACCTCCTGACAGACACTTTGTTTGGGTTCCGCCAGGGTCATTTCGCTCCTGACCTCATTAGCTCCTGTCCTCATTGCAGCCTTAGTTAAAAACATGGACCAAAAGAGCTGAATGCCAGAGGCGAGGCGAGAGAGACTGGCCCTTGACATTAATGCAGCATTTGACTAATTATGGCATCAAGGAGCCCGAGCTAAACGAGTCAATGAGAATCAGGGGCAAAACTCTCTCCTGGTTGGAGTTATATCTGCCACAAAGGAAGATGATTATGGTGGTTGGCGATCAATCATCTCAGCTCCAGGACATCGCTGCCGGAGTTCCTCAGGGTCGTGTCCTGAGTCCAACCATCTTCAGCTGCTTCACCAATGATCTCCCTTCCATCATAAGGTCAGAAGTGGGGATGTTTGCAGATGACTGTACAATATTCAGCACCATTCACGACTCATCAAATAATGAAGCAGTACATGTCCAAATGCAGCAAGACCTGGACAATATCCAGGCTTGGGCTGACAATTGGCAAGTTAGATTCATGCCGCACAAGGGCCAGGCAATGAAGAAGTCCTGCAAGAGAGGATCTAACCATCATCCCGTGACATTCAATTGTTTTACCATTGCTGAATCCCCCGCAATCAACATACTGGGCTTTACCATTGATCAGAAAGTGAACTTGACTAGCCACATTAATCCTGTGACTACCAGTGCAGGCCAAAGGCTCGGAATCATATGGCGAGTAACTCCCCTCCTGATCCCATAATGCCTGCCCACCATCCACAAGGCAAAAGTCAGGAATCATAGCATTTACAGTGCAGAAGGCCATTCAACCCATCAAGTCTGCACCGGCCCTTGGAAAGAGCACCCTACTAAAGTCCACATCTCCACACTATCCCCGTAAACCAGTAACCCCAACCTAACCTGAGGGGCAATTTAGCACAGCCATCCACCTAACCTGCACGTCTTGGACTGTGGGGGGAAACCAGAGCACCCAAAGGAAACCCACGCAGAGATGAGGAGTACGTGCAGACTCCACACAGACAATGACCAAGCCGGGAATCGAACCTGGGACCCTGGAATCTGTGAAGCAACTGTGCTAACCACTGTGCTACCATGCCGGCCCTGGAATATTCTCCTGGATGAGTGCAGCTCCAACAACACTCAAGAAGTTTGGACACTTTCCAGGACAAAAGCAGCCCACTTGATTACTCCCCCTTCCACAAACATTCATCCCTCCACCACTGATAAACAGTGGCAGCCCGAAGCACAGTGTTAGCACTGTTGTTTTCACAGCGCTCGGGACCCATTTTCAATTCCCGCCTTGGGTGACTGTGTGCACAGTCTGCATGTTCTCTTCCAGTGCTCCGCATTCCTCCCCAAGTTCCGAAAGATGTGGTTGTTAGGTGAATTGGACATTCTCAATTCTCCCTCTGTGTACCCGAATGTGGCGACTCGGGGATTTTCACAGTAACTTCATTGCAATGTTAATGTAAGCCTACTTGTGACAATAATAAAGATTATTATTATAATGTAAGCCTACTTGTGACACTAATAGAGATTATCATTATTACTATTCACAAGAATCACCACAGAAATTTGCCAAGGTTCCTTAGCAACTCCATGTAGAAGGACAAGGTGTAATGACTTAGGCCAGGCCTTTGAGATTGGCCAATTAGAATATGAGTTCCCTGATTTGTGGCCCAATCAGGGCACCCCTTTCTCTGTATATAACAGGGAGTGTCAGATCCTCTACACTCCCAGTGT